>NW_015386302.1:735972-772241 GCF_001527695.2 Protobothrops mucrosquamatus
CAAGACCATAAGTCTGGGGGTTCCCACCGCCACCCCGGCTATCACGTCCGCCAGCTCAGGCAGGGCCGTTGATACATAGCAGGGAGCCAGGTATATAATCAACAAGCCCACTTGAACCCCTTGCCCCCATTTCACAAGGAGGGACTCCACACCGTCTATCTGAGGCACAGTGGTCTCCCTAGGACGAAGGATCTCCCTTGAACACCATTGGCATTAACAAATCCACCATCATTCAATTGCAAAAGGCAGTTTTACTGGGGACAGCTTCCATCCTGTGACGATACCTGTAATACCCTTAAACTTCCATATCTGCCTATGCCAGATCCTTTGTAAAGACTTGATAGGTAGACAAAAATGCCTAATCCAGTCTGAACATCTGACTAACTGTGCAATATCAATCATCATCATCATCATCATCATCATCATACACCACTTAACAGCTCTTAGGTCCTTGTTATATAGGCCGTTCCAAGTAGGGTGATTTTTTGCAAAGTCAGGATATTCAGGTCTAATAAGTTCAAACTTTCCATGTTATCTAGGCAACCCTTTGGATATTGCTCCAAGGGCTCCCATTACTCTTGGTACAACCATTGATTTCTTTCTCCACAATCGCTCAACTTCAATTTGCAAATCATGATATTTTGTTTTTTTCCCCTAGCTGTTTCTCTTCAATTTGTGCATCACCTGATATTGCAATATCAATGAACCAGACTTTTTTTCTTTTCCACAGTAGTGATGTCAGGCATATTGTGGGCCAGATGTCTGTCTGTGTTTGGATCGGAAAGTCGCACAAGATCTTGACCTGCTCATTTTCAAGAACTTTGTCAATTTGGTGTTCCCAGTAATTTTTGCTGCATTCAAACCCAAACTTCTGGCAAAGCTTCCAATGTATGATTTTGGCAACTTGATCATGACATTGTAGATAATCAGTCTGTGAGATTTTGTTGCAGCCAGTGGTGGGATTCAGCCAGTTTGTACCAGTTTGGCAGAACCGGTAGCTAATTTTTTGTTGCCCAGACTCAGAATGGACTTCTGGAAGCAGCATCCACACAAAGAACTGGTTATTGACATATTTGAATCCCACCACTGGTTGCAGCCATTGATAAGGAGATCCACTGTTTCATCTTTCTCGTTGCATAAGCAACATTTGCTGTTGTTGTTGACATGTTGAATTTTTGCTTTCATGGAATTGGTTTGTAAGACTTGTTCTTGGGCAGCCAAAATGAACCATTCAGTTTCTTTCTTCAGCACTCCTGATCTCAACCAGCTCCATGTTAGCTTAGTATCTAGCTTTCCTTCAATATCCTTTAGGTATTGACTGTGCATAGGATTCTTTTTCCAGTTAAAAACCCGATGCTCAATTGTTTCCTTTCAATAGGTTTCACCTCCTTCAGCAGAGGCTCTTTTGCTTTTTTATGTAGACATTTAAGCCATATTTTTCCTCTTCCACAGTTTGTTTCACCTATAAGAGACCTCTGCCACCCTGAGATCTTGGCAAATATAATAGATCAATATCACTTTTTGGGTGCAGAGCATGGTGCATTGTTATTAGTTTTCTTGTCTTTCAATCCAAGTTTTTTATATTATTATCATTATTATTATTATTATTATTATTATTATTATTATTATTATTATTATTATTATTATTATTATTATTATTATTATTATTATTATTGAACATCGCACAGTCAGCCAGATGTTCAGACTGGATTTGGCATATTTATCTACCTATCGAGTCCTTACCAAGGACCTTGGATAGGCAGATCTGGATGTTTAACAATGTTACAGATATCATCGCAGGATGTATGTTGTCCCCAGTAAAGTCGCTGTCAGACCCTTAATGCATTTAATCCATTACATTTAATTCATTTCACTTGCTTGTGCATTCCATTTTCGGGTACTGCCATTCTGTTGGGAGGGGGGAGGCTTGCTCTGTGGGGAGGGGGAAGGTTCTGTGGGATCTGCAATGTATTTCCTTTGTTTTGTTCTATCTTCTTTGAAGTGACCCCCTCTGGGTGCAAAAGGTGGGAGGAATATGCTTGTGGCTATCTGCCTTATCTCCATTCCTGTGGAGGAACTGAAACCTTGAGAACTGCATTTTATTGCTCCAGTTCCCATAACAACTTCACACCTATGGATTGGCTAAAATCAAACTGGATGATTGGACACTGGGGAAGGGTTTGAATAGGCGGTTTTAATGTGATGTTTCTCATGGGAAGAATTTAGATCTTGCCTTGCTTTACTGCTATTACTAACTCAATAAAAGTTCCTGTTGAAACAATGCCAGTTTCAAGAGTTCTGCTTTCTTGGGAGCCTAGTTGAGGCAGATTGTTGTCGTTATCATTATCATTATCATTATCATTATCATTATCATTATCATTATCATTATCATTATCATTATCATTATCATTATCATTATCATTATCATTATCATCTGTTGCATAGTCAGCCAGATGTTAAGACTGGATTTGGCATTTTTGCTCACCTATGACTGATTTTAAGTTAACATAGGGTGTTGCAGATGGCAGCAATATGCTACAGACCTTGCACTATGACAAATGGTAATACTGTGGAGCAATGCATGGGGACAGATGAATGCTTCTGATGAAACTCCAAACAGATCCTTAACCTTACACTTAACAATCTGCTCTTTTTGATGGAGATCAATCCAATGTTGCTTCATTGTTTGTTTGGTACCATCGTGAGGTACATGAACATAGTTTAGCAGGACTAAGGAGAAAAACTGAATGAATCAACTTTCCACAAACCTGTCTGTGGAGCTAGGAATAGCCAACATGTCTGTTCTGTTCACTGCTAAGGAAATCATATCTGCCACTTCAATCTTTACTGTTGGCTCAGTACTCCTTTCAGTCTCATAGAAGAGGAAACATTTTTCCAGCGAGCACCAGATCCTCTGAAACTCTACATAAGCAAAAAGTTAGCAAAAGCCATTTTTCAATTAGCCATTAGTTATGGATTCTACCCTACTCAGACTTACCATCTCTGCTTCTCTTGATTGCTTTGGCGGTGGATGGGACTTTGTATAAGTAGCCACAATGGACAACTGGTTGTGTGATCTCATTGTAGATTCCTTCTAGTTATACATACAGAGAAACAGATAAATGATTTAAAAATAAATTGTCTTTGTTCAAAGCCAGCAAACATTTAAGTTTTGTTTTATGTTTATAAGAGATAATTTTTCATAATAGGATAGAAAATGTAAGTTTGGTGTAAGATTGTGAATAAAATTTAAAACATACATGATTATTTGGCATTTAAAGAATGAATTGCCAAGCCTGACCAGTATCAAGAAGATAATACATAGTGTGATCAAGGAGGAACTAGAATTATTTTTATAAGAAATTGAAAACACTGTATAGACTTTTTGTTACAACTGGATAAAAATAAATTGCTGATTTCAGGAACAATCACAATTTTTTTATGGGAAGAAGGGAACTATGCACTATGGGAAGGTGGAGATGGTGATTATTGTGTTTGTAACTGCTGCAAACAATATCAGAAGTTGCTTCTTTAGATATCTTTCTTTTTCTTGCTTTTTGTTATTTACCTTTTCTTTTACCCTTTTATATTTTTTCCTTTTCTATCACTTTTTCTATGTTTCTGTAATTCTTAAAATCATTGTAAAATCTTCTTTTAATAAAATTTATTTTTTTTTAAAAAAAGAAGATAATACATAACAGATAGTGAAAAAAAACAGGATTTCATGATATGCCCAATCAAATAGATTGAATCCTGTTTTCTACATATAGGGAGTCCTTGACTTATGAAAATTGGGGATTGGAAGCTCTGTCACTAAGCGATGTGGTCATTAAGTTGTGCCTGATGTTATGTCCTTTTTTGCAATGGTTGTTAAGCAAATCTGGCTTCCCCCATTTACATTGTTTGCTGGAAGCCTCCTGGGAAGGTCACAAACAATCTCAGAATGCTACAACTGTTGTAATATCTGTTGTAATACATGCCAGTCGTCAAGTGCCTGAATTTGGATCACATGAACACAGGGATCCTGCAACAGTTGCAAGTGTGTGTCACTTTTTCCAGTGCCATTTAACAGTTATTAAACAAATGGTCATAAGTTGAGGACTACCTGTATAGCATAGAATAAGGTAATTACCTGAAGGATGAGTATGCCCACTGTTGGACCAGGGCTTAGTTTTCCAAGTAAAACAGCTGCCTTCCATTTCAACTTCCATGGTGCTTGCAAAAAAATGGACCATTTTTTTAAGCAATCCTGGCCCAGATACAGCTGCACATAGAGCCTACGAAAAAAAAATCTAATAATTACTCAAGATAATTAAGTTCCTATAACAGGGGTGTCAAACTCAATTTCATTGAGGGCCGCATCAGCATTGTGGTTGCCCTCAGGGCCGGGTGGGTGTGGCCAGGGTGGGTGCGGCCTACTGGGTGGGCGTGGATGGAGTGGGTGTGGCCTACTGGGTGGGTGTGGCCAGCTCTACATCGTTTGCATCAAGGGTGCCTGTGGGGGCCTGGGCAGGAGTGGGATAGATCTGAGGGTCTCTGGCAGAAGGGGATGGGATCAGGGCAAGTGCCAAGGCATGGTCCACTGGAGGAGCCTCACTGTTCCTCTCAGGCCATGCGGGGGGGGGGGCTTATGGAGCTAGGACTGAATGCGTTTCAGCATAGATGGCCACCACATTGGCTCCCGGCTGGCCTGGGCCAGGGCCAAGGCAGCAGGGGCCATTCCCTCACTGTTTCCAGGATGGCTTCGTGGGCCTTGTGTTTGACATGTCTGTCCTATAAGAATATCACAAACTGCAAATCAAAACTGTAAGAAAAGATATTATGTAACTGTTCAGGTAATAATAGCAACATGATTGTGTTAATTACCATTGCACTAGAATTTGTACATCTAGTTAATATTGAATCTAGTTAATATTATTTAGCTAACACTATAACATTAGGTGTATACTACAGACCACACAACCAAACAGAGGAAATAGATTAACTTTTTGTTAATCAGTTATCTAATGTGTGCAGGAACCACACTAAAATAGTAATGGGGGACCTTAATGATCCTGATATCAACTGGAAAACAAAATCTGCACCAAGTGGGAGATGTTATGAGCCAGGTCGCCTAGGCAGAGACAGGCAGTGACAGAGTCCTTTATTGCTCTGTTAAATGCCAAAACAAACGGCCCTATAATGTCTGGTAAGCCTCCATGACACATTTCCCTGAAGGCAACCACCCTCAGTTCCACAAAGAAAAGCCAATAAACCACAAAACCAATTAACAAAGCCAGAGAGGAAGTCCAAAGAGAAGGTTCAAGCTCACGGGCAAAATCCAGGGTCACGGTCCAAAGGGCAAGGCAAGTCCACAGAGTAAGGCAAGTCCACAAGACCAAAGAAAGTCCACAAGGCAAAGAGAGTCCACGAGGCCAAAGGCAGTCCACAAGGCAAAGGAAAAGGCAAAGCATAGGCAGAAACATGAATCAAGGCTGAGTTTTTCCAAAACTGGGGAAGCATAAGCCAAAACAAAGAACACCCCCCCCCAGGTTCTCCTTAAGTCAACCCATACCAGGTGTTCCTTGGGAGGAGAGGTGAGGCAGCCTTCTCCTGAGTAGCCTCTCAGACCTCCTTTGAGCTTGCCTTCATTCCACTCTCCGTGCCCTCGGGTTGAGTGGGGAAGGCAGCTGTTCCTCATCAGAGGGAATCTGCTGCCTCTCAGATTGTCTGCAGCCAATCCTCCCCTGTGTCTGTGAGGGCAGGCAGCTCTCCATCCAGTCAACCACTTCCCCCAAGGCCTTAGGGGTCTGGGACAGCATTGTCCTCAGCCCCTGGCCTCTCCAAACATTCCAAGGGAGGCATGTCACTCCCGTTGGATGGTCCCGGTTCCAACTCCTCCTCCTCCTCCAAACCGGGATCTGATTGGGCAATGGCAGGAGATCAAAAAGGTTCCTGATACACCTAGCAGACAACAATGTCACCCAAAAGATAGAGAAGGGAACTAGAGGGTCAGCTACACTGGACTTAATTCTCACTAACAGAGATGAAATTATACAGGGGGTTGAAGTTCCAGAAACCTTGGGGAGAGTGGTCATGTCATCCTGGAATTCATAATCAGGCACATGCAATAGAGCAAAATCAAAGTAGTGTCTTAGATTTCAAGAAGCCAATTTCAAGAAATTTAGGGAGAGAGCTCAGGAAGGATTTCATGGATGGAAAGGAGTAAACAACTCAAGAAGCTTGGGAAATTGAAAAATGAGATTATAAAAGCCCAATCTAGCACAATACCACTGAGAAAGAAAAATAAGAGACTCCAGACGAAACCAGCAAGATTGCACAAAGAACTCTCTAATGAATTGAAAGCCAAAGAAGACAAGTATGAAAAATGGAAACAGGGACATATAATTAAAGAAGAATAGGAGCAAATAGCCAAATCTTCAAAGATGAAATCAGGAAAGCTAAGGCCCCGAAAGGACTTGTCACAAACATGCGAGAAATGTCAAAAATAATTTTAAAAAAGTTTCTTTCAACATGGAAACAAGCAAGAAGAAAGTCAGAGAACCAATTGGTCCACTAATGGGAAAATGTGGCAAGGAGATGAGGATAGCAGGGAGAAAGTGGAATTGCTTAATTCATACTTTGAGACTCCAGAAGGATGCAGAGAAGAGCAACAAAAATGATTAGGGGACTGGAGGTTAAACGAATGAACGGTTGCGGGAACTAAGCATATCTGGTCTAACAAAGAGAAGGACTAGGGATGACATGATAGCAGTTTTCCAATACTTTAGGGGCTATCACAGAGAGGAGGGGGGTCAACATATTCTCCAAAGCACCTGAGGGCAGGACAAGAAGTAACAGATGGAAGCTTATAAAATAGAGATTCAGCCTTGAAATAAGGAGAAATTTCCTATCAACAAGAACAATTAATCAGTGGGACAGCTTCCCTCCAGAAGTTGTGGGTGCTCCATCACTGGAGGTTTTTTTAAGCGATTGGACAGCCATTTGTCTGGAATAGTATAGGGTCTCCTGCCTGTAATAATTTATAATTTCATCAGATGTTAGAGAAAGATTCTTCAATGTGTAAATACATACCTGCAGAATGCTTTCTTGACTGTTATATTGAGGGTGCGGCATGCGGAAGCGTCCATAACGGTATTTATAGATGATGAAATCTCGTCTCTGCTCAGTGTTAGCATCAGGATATAAGGCTTCAGAAGCTGGGAGGTGTGCAGCCCAAAATTTGTTTGCTTGCCTATTCCCTAGCATGATGAACAGCTTTAGAAGAGAGCAATAAAATTAAACTGGAGGATTATGGATAAACAAAAGCACTCTATTTCCAGGGACATTGAAGAAATATGTCTCATCTTAGATCTGTGGGCTGCAGCCCACTACTGGGCCGTGGCCTATTTGCAACTGGGCCGTGTGACTGGTGGGCCAGGCCATGTGCGCGTGTGTGCAAAGCCCAACTCATGCAAATGGTGGGCGGCAGCACTCGCAGCCCCACTCATGTGAGTGGTGGGCATGAGCCTCTGCCACTCACACAAATGAAGCCTGCCCCTTGCCCAAAACCATTCCCTCTTCCCCCTTTGTGCACCGGGTCGCCAACTCAGAAAGATTGGGGAACACTGTCCTAGATAATCCCAGTGTATACCTTTTCAATCCCACTTTTCCATACCTGGGCATTTCTGCAATTTCAGATTGATTGTATCATGGAAAAAACTTAATACCTGGACCATCTCATTGCTCCAAATACTCGTGTCCAGCTTCAGACTTTGCACCTTAGAAATCCTAGAACCCAGGCTCCGATGCAAACCTGTAAATATAGAAAAAGAGATAGATGAAGCTCCAAAGGGCATGCATGCATCTAATTGCAATTTTCACAGGATCCGAACTCAGATTCAGACCAAAAGAAAATTCTTTTCTCAGGATATATAAATGTCCTTCCACATGAACTTTTATATCAATCTTCTTATTAGGTGGGAATATCACTTTTGTAAATGGGTTTTTCTAGAATCACACTCTGTGCAAGCACAAGTTCCAAAATAATAAAGAATAAGAAATGTAGATGTAATTTTTCCCCTGTAGATTATGATTTATTTCAGAATAATTTAAATGGGTTTCCCACAGAATAGAATACTTTATTGGCCAAGTGTGATTGGACACACAAGAAATTTGTCTTGGGTGCATAAGCTCTCAGTGAACATACAAACAACAAAGTATATAATCGTAAGATCCAATGAAGACGGTAGTAGAAAAGATGAGAAGGATAACAGTTATACAGCCATACTATATGGGTAAATACCCTTAGACATAAGACAATACTGAGCTATACATCTCTCTCTACTGAGAGAGAAAACTGTCTTTGTTTCTAGTTGTTTTGGCGTGCAATGCCCTGTAGCGGCCTCCTGAGGGGAGGAGTTGAAACAGTTTATGTCCAGGATGTGAGGATCTGTAGATATTTTCTCAGGTCCTCCATGGAAGGCAGGTTGATTGCAATTGTTTTTTCTGCAGTCCTAACTATCCGTTGAAGTCTATACCTGTCCTGTTTGGTTGCTGTACCAAACCAGACAGTTATAGAAGAATAAATGGTAGACTCAATAATTCCTCTGTAGAACTATATCAACAGCTCCTGGGGCAGTCTGAACTTCCTGAATTGATGGAGGAAGAACATTCTTTGCTGTGCCTTTTTAATGATGTTTCTAATGTTAAGTGTCCATTTCATGTCCTGGGAGATTATAGAATCCAGAAACCTGAAGGTCTCTACTGTTGATATTGTGTTGCCTAATATTGTAAGAGTTTAGCAGACTGCTACTTGCCACCTTTATTTTCTGTGCTTCTCTCAGAACATTGCATTCTATCTATTCTGATGTTTGCCTTTTTTCCCCCAGAACACAGTATGCAGCATCCATAATTTTTAATGTGTACATAGGCATTCTTTAGGACAGACATGTCAAACTCACGATGTCACATGACGTCGCGTCATGTAACGGAGCTTTTTCCCCATTGCTGGCAATGGGGTGGGTGCGGTTTCCTGGTGACACGTCCGGCCCATGGGCCGGCATTTGACACCCCTGCTTTAGGAGAACAAATGTTGGCAATTGCTTATTTTCCATGCTGACTAAAACATGGGATGGGGGAGAGAAAAATTACAAAGGGGTAGATTCTCCTCCAAAATAACCCACCATATTGCAATTATCCTTAAATGTACAACCTGCACTAATATGGAGGTTATGTAATTTTAAATTGGCATTGTAGCCTCTTGTAGGAACGATTAGTATTTCTCCTTCAAAGTATCATAAATGTTCTGATAAATAAGTGACGAGAAGTATTGACATTTTGTCACCAAAAGTGCCATATACAAAGATATACTTGCCTGCACAATGCTTGCAGATCACCACACACAAATTGATGGAAGCCCAGTCAGGGCTCAGTGCATGGCAGTCAGCACAGAATCTGTTAGCTTTGTTAGACCAGATCTTCTCAGCCACCTCATAATCATACAAAATTTCAGCAATAGAGTTCTGAAGCACTTCCATCCACTCTTGCTTCTCTCGTTCAGACTCGGCTCCAAAACTAAGGGAACACGCATGAAATGATATAAGGCCTAGTCAAAAAGCAAGGCTATTATAAACACTCTGCTTGCAGCATCTACCTACAAAACATTTCATGGTTGATGCTGGATGTAATAATTTGACAAATTATCCATTTGTATACAAAGAAAATTGACTAACTTTTGTATTTGTGTTTACATGCTAAACATCTGAAATGTTTTGGCATTTGGCATTTGGCATTCCAACAAAGCTGATGGATTTCTATAATGTGCATTAATTCCCTCCCTCAGGCCAGGAGAGAATAAAACCCAATTCAGGCACAGAGCATTCATTCAGCTCTCCTGATGTCATTCAAATGATGTCAGATATGCGTTATTATATGCTTCTGCAGGAAGAAAGTATGGAAACCAACACAAGTACTGTATGAATCTATGCATGAAGATGTTCCTCCTGGATGCAGCTGCACAGAACATATAGATGTTTGCATGAATCTGTCATCATTTGAGATATATATATATTCAAAAAACTAAAATACAGATCACTGAGACTGAAGAATTTATTTAAAAACTTAGCTTTTGTCAGCATCTGACAAAAGCTAAGTTTTTAAATAAATTCTTCAGTCTCGGTGATCTGTGTTTTAGTTTTTTGAATATGAATATACCTGAGACTCATATTTTAAAGACTATATATATATATATATATATACACACACACACATACATACATACCTATATGCATATGTACATGTATAACAATGTGTAACAATAATTTATATAAAGTAAAAAAGTAGACTACAGCCTACTTCTTGGTAAGACAAAATAATGTGTAATGGACAGTACTACCACCAGATAGATTTGCTGTTGGCTGACCAACTATACGCAGTGGATAGTTCTCAATATAACTACATCTACATGGAGAGAAACATGCAGTGAGGTATCAAGGTTCTGCTTTGGGGCCAGTGCTCTTCAACATCTTCATTAATGATCTAGATGAGGAGATAGAAGGGAAGCCATCAAATTTAAAGATGATACCTAGTTGGGGAGAATTGCTACCACTTTGGATGATAGGCTCAAGATTCAAAAAGATCTTGGTAGACTTGAGCATTAGGCCCTATCCAACAAAATGCAGTTCAGTGGTGAGAAAAGTTAAGCTTCTGCATTTAGGCAGGAAAAAGCAAATACACAGGTATAGAATAGGCGGTACCTGGCTCAATAGAAACTGTGAAAGGGATTTAGGTATGCTGCAGCTGCCAAGAAAGCACTGTAGCTGTAGGTTGCTTAAACAGAGGAATAGTTTCAAAATCACAAAACATGATAGCATCAGTTTAAACTGCACTAGTGTGGCCATACTTGGAATACTGCATCCAGTTCTGGTCAACATGATATAAAAAAGATGCTGAGACTCTAGAAAGTATGAAGACAATAGCAATAAAGATGATATGGGGTCCAGAGGCTAAACTGTATGTTGAACAGTTAACGGGACTAAATTTGTCTAGCTGTGCTGCCCCGCTCCCCACACAAACATGCATACATGGCAAGAGTTCTACAGGTGTTTATTTAAACCCTCAAAATAGGTCCTCAGAAAGCACCCCCATTGCGCAGGTCCAGATTCCAAGCCCAGAACAGCAAGAGTAACTGGATAACAGAGTCCAATGAGCACATACAAAGTCCAGGAAAGCAGTCCAGGAGTCAAACAGGCCAGGATACAAGGCACCAGCATACAAAGCACAGAACTGAGCATGTTGCTCCAGCAACACTCAAGTCCTCAGGCAGGATTAAGTAAACAATACAGGTACAGCCCTTCATGAGCCAAAGTTGCCTCCTCATGAATAGTCTAGCTCAGAGGTCCCCAACCTTTTGAGCACCAGGGACCGGTTCCATGGAGAGAGGTTTTTCTGTGGACTGGAGAGGGCGTGGTTTCATGTACTGCCTGCATCCCGTGGATGGGGCTTTGCTTGTTTGCGCAGACTGGTTTCTGGCATGCCGCGGTCAGGTGCCGGTCCATGGACCAGGGGTTGGGAACCCCTGGTCTAGATGACTCGGATTGTGCCTGTCTCCTCTCTGCTCTAAGTGTCCTCAAAAGCACCTTACAAAAGCACCCTGAAAAGAACTTTCCCATTTTTAACACTTATAAAAATACAGGAAGAATCACATGGCAAGCTGAATGCACTGACTTGGAAAGCTGCTAGGCAAGAGAAGAAGGCGAGAGCCAGACTCAAGACAGATGATTTGACTTATCAGATGGAGTACTACATGACTAAACACTTATTTGAATGTGGTTAAAAGAATAGTTAAATTTTGTATATGAATAGGTTCTATAGTAAGAGAAACATGATTTATAAGTAGTATAGTATTTCTTTATGATATGGGAAATGTAAAAATAATGAGATGATTTAAATGAATGAAATGTTTTGGATATTCAAATGTAATCAACTTGGAGAAAATTATAACTGATAAGAAATGTTCTGAATAATGAGGGGAACCTAAGCTTAAATAAGAACAGGCGAGAACCAGACTTAAGAGAGATGACTTGACATACCAGATGGAGTATCATAACCAAACATTTGTCTAAATATGGTTAAAAGAATAGTCAAATTTTGGAAATGAAGGGGTTTTACAGTAAGAGAAATGTGATTTAAAAGTAGTATAGTATTTTTTCTTTCTTTTTTATGATATGGGAAATGTAAAAATATTGGTATGATTTAAATGTATGAGATATTTTGGATATTTAAATATAACCCAAAAAACTATAACTGGCAAGAAATGTCTTGATTACTGAAGGGAAACTAAGCTTAAATAAGAGTTCTAAAAACAGGACCTGTAGTGATTTACATAAGATAAGGTTTTGCAAATGCAACTGTAAAATAAGCTTATTAGAAAAGACATTACTTACTGATGTTATTGTTAAATATTAGAAAAATGTTTATATTTAAATTTGTATGTATGGATAGTATTAAGAACTATATTTGCTTAATGTTGCTAAAAGGAGAACACTATTGGAAGAAGAGAGGACCAAGAAAAGGTATTCCTAGTTAATATGCTGATTATAAAAGTATAGAAACTAACTATTATTGAATGTTGTTAAATATATGAACTCAGACAACACATTGTTTACTAAGCATTAAAGCTGGTCATTCTAAAAATTCAATAATATATATATATTTTTAAAAGAACATTGTTTATTTATCCTTTTGAGAATCATCAAAGAACTTCCCTATTGGCCTCTGAAATGACATAATGGTCTCTGGAACAGTACCCCATTTCTCACTGAGATAGGCATATGGATCAGAACCTCTGCATTTCAAGAAAATCTAGGGGCTTGCAGCCATATTCTCTTCAGGTATCTCTATTCACTGGAAATAGGATTTTGTCCCAGAAACCACTATATCAGTGCTAGGCTTCTAGAGGTATTTTACTTTTTTAAAAAAATTAGAGAAATGCCTAATCGGAGCACAACTCTCTTGTTTCTCCAAAGCACCCAAACTGATATGCTTTTTGCTCCTGTGATGTTAGTGAGAGTACAAGTAGTCCTTGACCTACACCATTTTGTTTACTGACCGTTCAAAGTTACAAAGGCAGTGAAAAAAGTGACTTGTGATAATTTCTCATATTTATGTTCAGCCTACCCATGGTCACGTGATCAAAATTAGGATGCTTGGCAACTGACTCATATTTATGACAGTTGCAGTGTCCCAGGGTCATGTGATCCCCTTTTGTGACCTTCTGACAAGCAAAGTCAAAGAGAAGCCAGATTCCCTTAATGACCATGTGACTAGCTTAACAATTGGAGTGATTCACTTAACAACTGTGGCAAGAAAGGTCATAAAATGAGGCAAAACTCATTTAACAAATGTCTTTACTTAGCAACAGAAATGTGGGGATCAACTGTGATCATAAGCTGAAGACTATTTGTAATAGTCCACTGTTTAATAGAAGACAGGTACTTCATTTTTTAAAATTCTGCTGCTGCTAAGCAACATAAAAAATGGCGTCCTGAGTGAGATTCTTGGGTGAATAGAGAGTTTCCCTAGTGCCCAGTTATGCAGACCCCCAATGATAGCCCTGCTCAGCATGCAACACTATGCCAGTTGAATGTACTTCTTTTCAGTACCAGTTTGTGTTACCTGAAAATTTTGCATGGAGTGATGAGTTCAAAGTTACGGCCTTTAGCGTCTCGGATAGTAGAGTGGTGCATCTCAATCAGACAGATAGCAATGCCCATTTTAAAGAACTGTGGATGAAATATGGACAGGAACTGCTTTGTATGTATAGCAGAAGAATGTTATCCGAAACTTACAAGATTAACTTAAAACTGCCCTCTCTTTTTGATAAAGGAAATAATAGAATAAATATCAATACTGTGAGCTGTGATGCAGTAATTTTTACTGCCAATAGCTTCAACTGTTCATAGAGACTGCTTTTGTCCTAGTCTGACATTATTGCTTGGGCCCACTTAAAGAAACATTCATCTATCAAAATAGGGAAAACAAACTATAATATATGAAATGTGTTTATCAAGAAATAATTTAAAAAAACTTTAGTCAGTTTCCTAAGACTGAAAGCCTTAAATGCTTACTTGCTCACTTTTGTACAGCCACGTCTCACCCAGAATAAGAATTACAAACAGTTTGGATTTATAGCCTTTGAGTTCTAAATAGCCACGCTTTTGGAAATGAGTGCTGCTGCTATTGAGGCATGTTGGAGGGCAAAGATTTTGCCTGTCAGTGACTTTCTGCTGAAGAGTGCTGCACCATTCATGCCGCTGGGCTATAGAAATGATAACAAAAGATAAGAAGATTACAAATATTTATCAGAATGACTTCTGATATACAAACCTACAGAAAAAGTCAGGTCTTTCTACATTTTCTCATTTCCAATAAAGAACGGAAAAATAAAAGGGAGTAATTAGAAACAGAGAAGTGCTGCTTGCAAAAGAAGAATAGTGACCCACTACAGAGAAACAGAAGTAGCAAGAAGAGAAGAAAGGCACGTTGGGATCAGGATGAGATTTGTTACCTTCACTTTCAGCTCGGAAGACAAAAATCCTGTGTTTAGTGATGACTTGGAATTTGTTGTCCTTGATGGAGCGCACCATGCCAATAATACAGAGAGGAATCAATCCTTTAGGATACGGTTCCTGCAACAACCCAGGCAGTTTGTGATTTCTGCTCATACATTCTTCTTCTAGAACTTTCTTCCTACTCAAACTTAACCCGGCTTTTAAAAATATTTGTTCATTGAATATTTTAACTATATATATATATGGATAAAAATAACAGAACTGGTGACTAAAAAAAGAAATTCCAAGTATTATAAAAGTTATACTTTTTTCAATATTTTATTAACTTTTTATTGACAACTGAGTTTATTACAGATAGTCTTTGACTTATGACCAGTCATTTAGCAATAGTTCAAAGTTACAACAGACCCTCTCTCAAAAGCTATTTATGAGCCAGTTCTGAAGTTCCAATGTCCGCTCCCCCGATCATGTGATCGCAGTTTCGGCATTCAGCAACTGACCCACATTTACGGCCATTTGAGGTCATGTAACCATGATTTACAATGCTTTCTATGTTTGTTTGATGTTTTTTCTGGAAACCAGTGTTTAGTTCCAGTTTCTGGAAAAAACACCCCATAGTATACAATGGATATGCTTAATGACCACAGCATTCACTTAACGACTGCCAAAAAGGTCACAAAATTGGGTCCAGTTATGTGATGACCTGTTTTATGACCACCACAACTTGAGCAGGACTCAATTACGGTTGTAACTCAAGGACTACCTGTATATTATTTGAAACATGTGAAAATTGCTGTAAAACTCTAAGTAAAATACAGTTATCAGGAATAGTGGATAGCACAATGTGAATCAAACAATGAATTATAAATTACAATAAAGTCTATCCATAATAGTATAAGATTGTCAATTTAATAAAATGCTAATTAAGAAATTCTGTAAAGCTATATATTAGAAATTTATGTAGAGAGAAACCTAAAATTGGATAGCATAAATAAATAAATATGGTAGAAATCTATGGTTTCCAAATTAAATGAAAGTCTGTGTCAGATTTATTTTCAAGATATGAAGTTATTCTAGACATTGAAGCATAGTGTCACAATCCAGCTTAACACCCATTCCATACTGGGTAAATGGAGTGAGTAATGAGAAGAGGAAGACTTCAGAAAAGAAGCATACATCTAAGAAAATATGACATGTTGAAAAAAATAGCAGAATTGTAACTCACATTCTTGATTTAGATCAACTTTCCACTACCATTTCTCTCATTAGGATCAATCTTCTTTTTTCAATAACCAGAATCTACTTATTTTCCACCTACTCCATTTTATATGCCCCAGCACATGTAATTGCTTAACATTAATATCTGTTATATTGTTCCCACCTTCTCATTGTTAAAATACATGAGGTTTTTCCCATCAAATCTGATGAAACGTCTTTGGAAAACATAATTCCTACGGAGAATGAAAGGAGACTGTATTAAATCCAGCACTGTTCACTAGGGACATGACAATGACTATTAAGGGACTGATGTTTATTAAGGGACTCAGCTATACAGGTAGTCCTAGATTTACAACAATTTATAATTTTGAGCCCAAAATTTCTGTTACTACATGAGACATTTGTTAAGTGAGTTTTGCCCCATTTGATGACCTCTCTTGCCATAGTTGTTAATGAACCACTGCCATTAAGTTAGTCACATGCTTGTAAAGTGAAGCTGGCTTCCCCATTGACTTTGCTTGTCAGAAGGTCACAAAAGGGGATCACATCACCCCGGGACGCTGCAACCATCATAAATATGAGCCAGTTGCCAAGGATCCAAATTTTGATGTTGCAACAGTTGTGTGACAAATAAGTCACTTTTTTCAGTGCCATTGTAACTTTGAATGGTCACTAAATGAACTGTCATAAGTCGAGGACTGCCTGTATCTGCTTTTAAAGCTATAAGTGAAGGTCAACTCTACAAATAGTATTTGTTTAATCACATGCAAATATATTAGTTTGTTAAAAGGAATATTATTAATATCTCTGAATGTTTTTTTTAAATAAACCTTACAATGATATCTTTATTAGTCTTAGATCAGAATTACAAACTTTATAATATGATGTATAATGTAAACACAGCAATGGCTAATTTTCTTATAAAAAACATATTTAGACTGAAAAGAAGAAGTTGGGAAGAAATAAAAGATAGGGTCCCTTCAGTCAGTCACCTACCCCTGTGGAGAGAGCTTGTCCAGCCAGCCACTGAGAACAGAGAGCGGCTGCTCTGACAAAGAGGTGTAGCTGGCATAGGGAGAGATGGTCAAATCGTCTGAATTTTCAACAGAATATGTGGAATCAGAGAGCCTGAATGGGGAACTGTTGAAGCTTTTGAAGCCTGCTGAAGCTTCCACGGTAGAGTAGTCCTCAGTCTCATTCTGAGCAATGCAGCTGACGATACCAGTTTCCCTCTTAGCAGATGGACTCTTATCTTCTCTCCTGGGATTTCTGTCACAGAAAGATGAGTGTCAGATTTGTTTAATCAATCAGAAACTGGTAGAAATACGAATCCCTCTCCTATTGTAACTTGAGGCCAGTAAAAGCACTCCCAGCAAAAGAGATAATTCCTAACTCTGAAGATACATACTATTTATGTGAGGTACATAGTAAATGTATATGTTATAATTTTGGCCCTTTGCTTGCAAGTAGAAGGGACCACCAACCTTTGTAAACGTTTCAATAAAACTTTCCAACACCTTTGTAGTGGAATTTATTTTATTCCTCACACTTAGAGTAGCAATAGAAACAAATATGAGAACCATTAGAAGTATACTAACTCCTTAGTGAATGGCTGCTCTCCATATATTGACAGTTATAGCTGAAGGATAAGCTTTCATATTGCATGAAAACTGGTCAATGAAAAGCTTTGTAAGAATTAAGTGCCTCTAAAATCTGTATATTTCCTTTCCCTACTTCCTCTTTCCCTGCTGCAGTGTCCTCCATTCCCCTGCAGCCATTGTTCTCCATACTCTGCTCCTCCTCCCCCCCCCACTTATTTAACTATATTATTACAAAATATTAAGCTTCTCTGCTACTATAACTGTAGTCTGCTATTTTAAGGATTATTTTTCCCCAATGGAAGAGGGAGATTAAACTAGGCAGAGCAGCTTTCCTAAAACTGGAGCCCTCCAAAGGGGGCTTAAATGAACAAAAGGCAGGACACGCGACCAGCATGGTTGCAAAAAGAACTCTCTGACTAATTAACAGACAAAAAGATTAAATATAAAAGAGAGGGACACATAACTAAAACAGTATAACGGGTAGTCCTCGATTTACAACAGCTTGCTTAGTGATTGTTTGAAGTTACAATGGCAGGGAAAAAAGTGGCTTATGACCATTTTTCACACTTATGTCCGTTGCAGCATCACCATGGTCATGTGATTTACATTTGGATTCTTGACAACTGACTCAGATTTATGACAGTTGCAGTGTTCGGGGTCAAGTGATCACTTTTTGCAACCTTCTGACAAGCAAAACCAATAGGGAAACAAGATTCACTTAACAACCATGTGACTAATTTAACAACTGCAGTGATTCACTTAACAAATGTGACAAGAAAAGTCATAAAATGGGGTAAAATTCACTTAACAAATTTCTCATTTAGCAACATAAATTTGGGGCTCGATTGTGGTTATTCTATTCTATTCTATTCTATTCTATTCTATTCTATTCTATTCTAATTCATCTAAACTAGCATCTTGCTTGTGGGAATAAGAAGCTGAAGGCTGCACACATTTTATCTGTTCTGCTGGATTCTTGCTCTAGTGCCAAACTGCTCTGTCACTAGCAAAGTAGATTGGTTGGAAACTGGTTGCAGACTGTTGCAAAGCAATGCAGCCCTCTAGGCCAGTGTTTCTTTATCTTGGCAACTTGAAAACATATGGACTTCCACTCCCATGTTGGCTGGGGAATTCTGGGAGTTGAAGTCCACACATCTTCAAGTTGTCAAGGTTGGAAACACTGCTATAGACACAAGGTTGCCCAAAACAGACTATTTCAATTTATAGTACGGGAACCCTCTTGCCTTGCTGAGGATAAAGATGATCCAGATTGGCCCCTTATGTGTTTTCCTATTCCTCTTCTACTTGTGGCAGCAACATATGTTGCAAATGTTTGGGGAAGGAAAAAATAATTTGATTAAAGAGGGATGAGAGATTGTCAGGTTTTTTTTCCCCATAACCATAAAAAGGTAAATTCTCCATCTTCTCATAATGGCCAATAGATACTTTCTTCTGCCATTGCTCCCTGCTGCTCCCAGTCAGGTAGTAACCCTGAGTTTTCAAGAGTAGCAGCCCTTGTCCCGTCCTGTCCTTCATGAACTATTCCAGTCCCTTTTAAAGCCACCCAAATTAGTGACCCCATAATAATAAATTCCACCAACATAAAGAGATGTTTTCTTTCATCTCTTTTAAATCTTCTTCCAATCAACTTCTCTAGATGTTTTGATAAAAAAAATCCTTGCCCACTTTCATTATGCCATATATGATTTTGTAGACCTTAATCTTGTCATCCACCTTAGTTGCCATTTTTGTTAAAGTTTCCAAATAACAGAGCTTTTTCCTGTAAGGCAGATTTTTGAAATTCCAATAATTCTGTTGTCCTCTTCTGTGCTGTTCCACTGAAATGTTGAGTTCTTTTTCACTGAAGGTTTTCAAACTAAGATTCTATGATCATCTGCCATATATCGTGTTATCTTGTTCATACTATTAGACAGAAGAAGCTTCTACCTTCCTGTTTTACCCACTCCAGCATCTCCATATTTCTCCCATCCTCTATCATAATAGAATTGTAATTATGAGGACACATGTATGGATAGTCCTCGACTTACAACAGTTTGCTTAGTTATCACAGCACTGAAAAAAGTGACTTATGACCATTTTTCATCCTTATGACCATTGCAGCATCCCCATGGTCGTGTAATTTACATTAGGATGCTTGACCACTGACTCACATTTATGATGGTTGCAGTGTCCCGGGGTCATGTGATCATATTTTGTGACCTTCTGACAGGAAAAGTCAATGGAGAAACCAGATTCACTTAACAACCAGGTTACTAACTTAACAACTGCAGGGATTCACTTAACAACTGTGGCAAGAAAGGTCATAAAATGGGGCAAGACTCACTTAAGAAATTTCTTACTTAGCAACATAAATTTTGGGCTCAATTGTGGTCGTAGGTTGAGGACTACCTGTAGTTATTATATGGCACATCTGTTTATTGTGTACATCCTTTTGCAATTCTAGTGCAAAATCTAATTGCTAATTATAAATCAGAAGTTCAGAAAGGATTTTCTAAAATATTTAACTGATCTATTTTCTAAAAGAACAAGATTCCATGTTATGGGTATAGGACCTAGCCCCTTTTCATTGAGAATCCTCATAACCTGTGCTCCTGAGAACTGCTTTTCTGATTTGGTTCTTTCTTCCTAGGTTTAAAGGAAAAATGGATGAAGTATGGTCTAAAAACTTGGATCGTGATATCTGGATGATCTATAAAGCTTGCATCGCATATCAAATAATTGCATTGCATATTAACATAGCATGTTAAAGGGAAGGAATCGTGCATAACATGTATAGGCAGAAAAGAAGACACACTACTTACATTGGGTCCTTGCTCTGGTTTGTTATATATTTTTGCACATCTCCATAGTCTTGGCATTCAGAAGTTGCTGAATTCTACAATAGTAAATAATAGTTCAGCAGAAGCAACAATGACCATTTTTTCTTAGCCAAACGCTCAACTCTGACTCTTTTTCTTTGTACATAAATTGATGCCAATGGAATTTTCTTACTGGAGTGTAAATTATCTTTATATTTCCATCTAAGAAGAAAAAAAATGGGCCTGAAGACACGGCCATTCCCTATTAGTTGTATATAATGATTGCTTTGGGAGCATATTGATCCTTACTTTTTTGACGCCTAATAATTACAAGTATTAAATTTTCCTTACTGCTTTAGAAATCTCAGGTGACATTTTCTTTGAGCTATCCATTAAATTCCAGCTTATCATCTGGCACTCACAGTCTATCCTAATTTCATCAGTTTATACAAAGTTAGCATCTGCTTCTCTCCTGCTTCCTCCTCCCAATCCACACACACATACCAGCCGATGCTGAGATAGGCAAATGTCTGGAAGAACACAGAAAAACAGCGTAAGATATCCATACCTGCCCCTGGGTGGGCCAGCAATGTCCAAACAGACTCTCACAATAGGGGCTGATGAAGTCGTCAACAGCATCTGATGAAAAACAAAGTTGGAAAAAGCAGTGATGACTTCAAAAATAAAAATGTAATGAAAAGACACTTCAGTGAAGTTAGCTTGAATCTGATTTAGGTAGAACAGAAATGAAAAATAGAAAAAAAAAATCTTGTCTACCTGTCTCTTATGTACCTCTTCTTAGCAGAAAGAACTTTGTGCTATAGGCACACAGGAAGGAGGGAAGTTTTGTTTTAGCAATTAGAAAAACCTCCTCGCTTCTAGTACTGTTATTTCAAAAAAAGAGCTGTTGCTCTTTTTTCCCATGAAAAATGAATTAGATATTTTGATCACCATATATATTATATTATTTGCTCATAAAATTCTCTGAGGAAGGGAAAATGGAAAAAAACAACACAGCAAATTACATTGAAGGGAAAGTTTTGGTTCATGGGACTACACTCTGAGTTTCCTGGATGATCAAATGAGATGAATTGCATCTCACAACAAAAGCATCTGCAGATTACATAAAAACTCCAGCATATTTTCAATGAGGTCTTATGTCGTTGCATTATGACATTTGATATAAATACTGTAGATAATGTTGTGGAATTTGCAACATAATGTAATGATGCAGGTTTTATCATTTGCCTACTTTTATTACATTGCAGAATAACAAGGACTGCTAAAATGCATTCAGACAAAACATGACAAGCTTGAACAGCAGAACTAACAAGGGGACCCATTGAACCAATGAAAATTCAAACCAATGAAAATTGGCTCTAAAAGCTAATGGCCTTCATTTTCTATACACTAACAGAATAGAAAAAATACACTAAAGGAGCTTGAAATCTCTGAAAGTCAGAAAAATAAACATGATTTAATAGTATGTTGAAGACATAGTGAAATGACTCTGATAACTGGAATATAGCAAATGAAGGATATAAGTATTATTCAAGAAAACCTGAAACAATGGAAAGTGAAAATTTGGGCACCGCATCAGTTATGGATAGAAACTAACAGCCTGAGATCAGATTGATTTTTACCTAAAGCAAGACATAGGCACACCCGGAAGAGAAAGGAGGAGGGGGGACGGAGACAGGAAGGGATATAAAAGAAGGCAGTTTGAGCAGGAAAGGGAGAGAAAAAAGAAGATGCAGCCTTGGGAAGAGGAGTCAGCTGGAGCTGCACCAAAGAGAAAAGAAGGAGGAGAAGGGGCAAGAGAGGAGAGGATAAAAAACAGGCCTGCTGGCAGCCGATTTACAACTTTGTGGCAGTCATCTGTGCTGGGTGCACACACCGGTGGCAGCAACGAACAGGCAAGAAAGCAGTTGGGGAAGGATTGTCCTCCAGGAGGAATAAAGAAAGGCAGCATCCCCTGAAGGAGACCAGCAAATGGCCCTCGCCCACTTCGTACACCCGTAGACTCTGGGGGTGGGGACGCCACAAGTGGCGTGAGAGTCCATATTACCTGAACTACACCACCCTGACCCCAGCCTGCCTGGTTTCGGCAGGCAGCAGCGCACTCTCCTCACCGCATGTGGAGGCTGGGCTGAGCGAGGTGAAGCTGGTGAGAAGCTGAACCTACCTGGGTGCACGCAGAGGAGGCGGCATGTGCATAACGCCTGGCATCCTGGGTAAAAGGGAAGCACTCAGAACATGGGCAGCCTGTGGGGCAAAACAGTCACCTGTAACACCAGGCACCGCCTCCTCTGTGGGCACCCAGGCAGGTTCAGCTTCGCCCAGCCCAGCCTCTCTGCATGCTGAGGAGAGAGTGCCACTGCCTGCTGAAACCAGTGATGTAGCACAGGTAACATG
Organism: Protobothrops mucrosquamatus; assembly: GCF_001527695.2. Lineage (NCBI taxonomy): Eukaryota > Metazoa > Chordata > Lepidosauria > Squamata > Viperidae > Protobothrops > Protobothrops mucrosquamatus. Next base: position 758,578 of record NW_015386302.1, read on the forward strand.
GACTCCAGTGGTAGAATTCAAATACCTGAACATCTGGTTCTCTGCGTGGATGCAGGCCTGGGCCTCCGAGGCCTAGAATGGACTTCTGGAAGTGACATCAATGCACTTCTGACGGGCCTTCTATGTACTTCCTCTGGGCTGTTCTAGGCCTGGGAGGCCTCCTCCAGGCCTCCCAGGCCTAGAACGGATTTCCGAAAGTGACATCAATGCACTTCCGGCGGGCCATTCTAGGCCTGGGTGTCAAAGATCCTCACCTCACCCCTGGCAAGAAACACACGGAGCCGTCAAGTTCACAGGTGGTTGTCGGTTTACTTCAGGAATCTCTGGCATGCAGTTACAAGGATACTCTGCTATCAAAGTCTACGCTGGGAGCAACTGCCTCCCAGCGCTTTATATACACATACGCTAATCAACCCCACCTCCCGCCCACCTAACCAACATCTGGATGCGCAGGCTTAAACGGTCAGCTGCAACGCACAGACACCTTTCCGCTTCACACATCCTCGCCCCAGCAGGCTTCAGGCCGCTCCGTCAGCCTCCGACCCCCAGCTGTTTGGCGGTCCTCGAATCTGGACCTGGCCGCCGCATCAGCTGTCCAGCGGCCCGTCAGCTGTTCGGCGGCTGCTCTACCGGCCCTCTCCAGCCTATCGGCTAGCCGGAGGTTTGTTAGCTGCTCAGCGACCAAGGACCACAGCAGACACGCACCCAGCTTGTCAGCTGCTCGGCGGCCAAGGGACACTGCCAGGACCACCAGCAGACATGCGTCCGGCTCGTCAGCTGCTCAGCGGCCAAGGAGGTCCAGCAGGCTGGAAGCAGGTGGGCTTGTTGGTGCTGGCTGCTGCCATCCTCCTCCATCCTGCATGCCATCCTTGCCCTCCCCACACCTGTTCATGTCAAGCCTGGAGGGCTTGACACTGGGAGATCTCCACCAGGCCTCCGTGGCCTTCCAGAAGCAGCATGGGTTCAGATGGTTCTCCAAACTCAACAAAATTTAGCTACCGGTTCTACTGAACTGGTGCGAACTGGCTGAATCCCACCACTGGTGGACTCTCACGCCACTCACGGCGTTGCCTCCCCTGGAGTCCACGGGTGTGTGAAGTGGGTGAGGGCCATTTGCTGGTCTCCTTCAGGGGATGCTGCCTTTCTTCATTCCTCCCGGAGGGTGACCCTTCCCCACCTGTGTTTCTTACTTGTTTTTCTCCCTCCCTCATCACAAATATCTTCCTGCCACTCTGCTTTTAAGGCTGTGCGGCTCTTCTCCAAAAATGCAAATCACATCACCCTGGGGATGCTGCAAAAGTCATAAGTGTGAAAAATGGTCATGTCACTTTTTTCAATGCCATTGTAACTTCGAACATCACTAATGTTGTAATTCAAGGACTATCTGTATTTTATCACAGATTTGGAAAAGGTTGAAAATCTCTGGGATAGAGGACCAAAATTACACATGTACCAAATGTAAACTGAGTTAATTACTTGAAGAAAAAGTAGAAGGTGTAAAGGCAACTCTAGCCACTCTGAGACTCAACCTACAAAACAAGAAACTCCAACCAGAGGAAGAAGACTGTATCAAAACTGAACACAATAAGGAACTAACAACTATCAGAAGAAAGAAACTGTACACAAACCTTTAAAGACATACTAATGGCAACATGTCACTCATAGAAGAAAAGAACAACCATTGTTCCTGATGTCTAGTATAGCCCAGTCCGGTGAAGCCCGACTGGAGCTGAGCAATCAATTTCATATCTTCCCCCTGGAAGAAATCATGCAGACACGGGAGAAGGGACATCATCAAGTGTTCCTGCAATCAATTTTGGTTGCCATACTACAAAACTAAATAACGTGTTTGGAACTGGGTAAGAACAGCGATTTTCTCTCTTCTATTTGGAAACTGATTTCCTGGAAGAAAAAAAAACCCAAGAAGCAAAAAGCCTCCAAAAGTGAGAAGGATGGGGACTTTTGCCCCACCCTCCTGCAGATGGAAGCGGCAAATTAAACCTTTCAGGGGGAATAGAAATATTGAAATAAAAAAAATATAAGACTTAATTTGGATAAGTTTGAAATCGGTAGAATCTGTTAAGATTTTCCTTTTATAACATCAAAACAGAAGTAAATAAGTATTTATTACTGAAAGAATTGGTGCTGACATCTAGTGGTGGATGAAAATATTACAACAGCTGCTCTACTACAGAAGGAGATCTATGCTATGTTGCAACTAATCCAAACAACAATAATCTCAAACCACAAGGAAATTAAACATAACCTTGAAAACATAAATGAACACATCTCCAATTTAACTGGAACAAAGGGAAATCGTTTAGTCTAACTGTTGCTTTCTTGCTTTTTTCAATCAGCTTTTGCACCAGAGAAATTTCATGCAAGCTTGGGAAACATGTACATGGATGTGATATACTGAAGGAGGGAATAAGGGAGTGTACAGGAAAGATTGATGTCTTTCTTATGATGTAATGGCTCTGTTGTCTGATTTTTATTGGCTAACAAAGTTTATAAAGCAATGCTACCAACTTGCTAATGTGTGGCACTTCTGGACGTAACTCTGCCAGCATTCCAGATTGTTGGCCACCCAGCTGCTTAATTTGATCAAATAAAGTGCTGCTTTATCAAGAAGTCTCTGCTTGGGTTATCTGATTAGATTGATATAGTATCTCAAGTTTAAGTAAGGGACTGGGACCTCACATTTCTGATGAACCGAATAGGGACTTGAAAAACTTGAAACTTTTTTTTCAAGGTTGTTTTTCATTAAAACTCCTTGTGGATGAGTTCCATTGTAACTCACAACCTTCAGGCATGACATCCATGAAAACTGGTGTGGCCAAAAGATAAGGTCAAGAGTGTTCCCAGACCCTTTGTGTCTGGTGACTTTTAAATTGGCCAGCCCAGCAGACCTAAGTTTGTCTGAACCCTGAATGTTTAAGGAGACTTCCATCTTGTCCCAGTGAAGGTAGGAGAAGAAACTTGGTAAGTAGAAACAAACATTCTGGAATTAGGGGGAGGTGGGGAGTGCTATTTGCATGAATGAAAGAATGAGATGGAGAAATTCCTGTTAGAGGTCTGCTCCGGAGTGACAGGAAGAGTGCTTGTTGAGTTTCAGGCTGTTAACAGGCAAGTCTGTCCAATATAAAAAGTGGGGTCTAGCTAGACTCGATCTTGATAAAAAGAGCGAGAAACCCTTTAAGGGCAAGACAGGAGAAAAACAGATTAAACAATGGGGAAAAAGGCAAGGCAAAGGAAGAGGAGAAGCTGTGTTTCCAGTGGGCTGTGTGTTAGCCCATTGGAAAGCACTGAAATTGTGGCAGTAAAATAATCTTCAAGAAAACAACATTACAAAAATTTTGGCTAGCTTATCTTTTAAACAAATCTATCCACAGAAGAAAAGAAAGAAAAGAAAAATTCAAAGAAGAATAAGTCTCCTCCCCAATCTGGCTCTTTGAATGGACAATTTTTTTTCTATTAGACAATGGCACCATCTACTGTCCTTAGAAATGTAAAGAGAAGAGGCTGCTCTCTGTAGTTTTCCCCTTTGAATTTGATGAAAAAAATTGGAAAAAGATTAAAAGGGAGGCTGCTTTGGCCTCAAAATCCAAACTGATGAGTTTTAAATTTGGCCATCCAGAAAATTAAATTTGGGCTTGGAATGGTGAGAAAAATAAGAGATAGTTCAGGGCCCAATGTCACATTTTGATTGGAATCACATCTTGATTTTTCTCACTGGAGAAAAAAACAAGCAACAGGCCTGGAAATGTTGTCTTAATGGTATATGTGTATGTATGTGTCTTGGGAGAGGGACAAAACCCTCTGATAACAACAAACAAAAAGGCCTTATTTAAAAATAAATAATTTGCATGAAAAAAGCATAAAAATGAAATATCTGTATGTGAAAATGTGTATGCAAGCAGTTTGAATGGAAGTGAATGTGTGAATATGCTGAATATGCAAATGTGTGTGTGTGTGTGTGAAATGCCTGAAAGGCAGGAATTTAATTGCCTGCAATGTGAGATTGCTGGAAGAAACTGGGAATCATGAAAACTGTGTGACTGTTAAGGAAACCCCCCCTGGAGGTTGGGGAAGTGAGTGAGTATGTGTGTGTGTGAGTTCCCCACCCCAGGCTGCGGAAGAAACAGTAAATTGCAGATTTTGTTGTTGTTGTTGTTGTGGACTAAGTAAAAGGTGTTTGCATGAGAATCTGAAGAGAAAGGTTTGGATTCATCATTTTAAAACTTTGTTCAGCTTTCTTCATTACTGGCTTGCTACATTTTTTTTCTTTCTTTCTTTGCTTTGGAAGAAAGAGGTTTGGGTTGATCATTTAAAAAAAATTATCTCTGTTTAACTCTGGTCTGGAAGGTGGAGGGAAAGGACGAAGGGGGGTGAAGTCTGAGATTGTAGGTATTTTGGCTTCTATTCTAACTTTGCCCAGGGACAAAGAACAAAGATAACTTGTTTAGTATGGCTTTTCCTTGTTGCAAACGTATCATTTCATTTCTCTGCTGCAGTTTGTGTTTAAAGTTTAGAAATGCAGAATCTGTAACATCCCGCCCCGCCCCCACACCCCTTTCTCTGCTGAATCTTTAGATCTGTTCAAAGTTTTGGGGCTGGTTGCCAACGATTGTGTGTGCAAAATGAAAGTAATGTAACTGACCTAACCTGATAACGAAACATAACCAATGACAACAGAGCTCTCCCTTCTGTTAAAGCTAAATGTATTATAAAAGGAAGAAGCTTAGGAAAATGATTCTGAATTGTTTTGCTTAGATTTGTAAATATTTTCAAAAAGTTTGATGCTCTAATTTCAGTCTTTACACACACACACACACACACACACGCACACATGTAAATTTAGATTTTTTGCTGACAAAGAATTAAAGGGAGACTAAAACTAAATTTACAGAAATAGTTCATTGCAGTAGCAACTTGAGCCTGCAAACCGCTCCTAGATTGGGGCTGAAAGGCAAAAGTAATCATAGCAGTAGACCAGGTGTTCTATTAGACCTGCTTCACCAGAAAACACTTACTATATATAGTTTTATTAAGCACTAGGGTTTTGTTAGCCTCTGCTAATATTGTCAAAGTGTAAGCTAACACTGGGAAGACTTTGTTTTATAGCCCTTTGCGGTTTCCCCGACATAGTTTCTTATACAATCGTTGCAATGAATCCGATGACATTTCTCCTTTAGGCAAGGATTCTTTGGGGTGCATCACCCTCGTTCGCAGGGTCTGGCTAGGATTATGTGCCACCTTGATGCCATGAGCTGATAATATCCACACGGCTGTCTCCGATACTCCATTAATATATTAAAATCTATTCGACGCTGCTGCCGGCGCCAGGAGTTGTGACCAAGTGATGATGGATCCACAACTGCCATTTGGGCAACACTCCCATATGTTAATGGAGTAAATCACATGACCCTGAGCATGCTGCAATGGTCATAAGTGTGAAAAATGGTCATAAGTCATTTCAGTGCAATTGCAACTTTGAACAGGTGTTTTTTTTGGTCAAGTTTTGACACCTTGCTAGGTGGTACTCGAATATTGCCATATCCTAAAAGTGGTACAGTCAGTGAAAAGGTTGAAAAGCCCTGCTCTATACTATGTTTGCGCAGGAACCTCCATTAGCCTGAGGCGAGAAGTACACGTACAGAAAGATAAAGAAAATTAATTGCTTAAAATAACACTACAAAATTAAAGGGAGGTATGGTTTTCCTTTTTGCATGTTGCTGCCTGTGTGTGTGTAGAGGAAATACACCCAGCTTCTTCAGAAACCTGGACAGCTGCTATGGATCTTTGGTGAGATCTTTGGTGATTGGCGAAGGGAAAATTTTCTGGTTATGTTAGCATTTAGAGGTCTTTTTGTTTTGCCATCTTTGATTCCTTTTATCCAAAGAACAGTTACTTCTACCATCTCGGGGATGAAGGTTATAGTATCCTCTGTAAGTAGCGATAAACCCTGTAAGCCAGCCAAGGTCCTGATTATCACCGCAGTAACAAAGGAATATATGTCATTAGTCACCAAGTAACAAAAAGCATTCTGTTACAAAAATAAAGGGGGGAAATGAAGGGTTCTGGAACAAAGGGAAGTTGTTTACGCTAACTGTTGCTTTCTTGCTTTTTGTAATCAGCTTTTGCACCAGAGAAATTTCATGCCATCTTGGGAAACATGTACATGGATGTGATATACTGAAGGAGAGAATAAAGGAGTGTACAGGAATGATTGATGTCTTTCTTATGATGTAATGGCCCGGTTGTCTGATTTTCATTGGCTAACAAAGTTTATAAAGCAATGCTACCAACTTTCTAATGCGTGGCACTTCTGGATGTGACTCTGCTAGCGTTCCAGATTGTTGGCCACCCAGCTGCTTAATTTGATCAAATAAAGTGCTGCTTGATCAAGAAGTCTCCGCTTGGGTTATCTGATTAGATTGATATGGAATCTCAAGTTTAAGTAAGGGACTGGGACCTTACATAACTTTACAACATAAAAATTCTCACTCTCTGCTCAGAGAGTGAGCAGAGAAAACAGACAACTGATTACGAGACAGAGGAGAGAGATTTCAAGATGGAATTTAACAATACTAGAAAATATGATTTAACCCTGATGGAAAAAAATTTACAGGGAACTCTGGACATTGAAAAGACAAACTACACTTTAAGATTACAAAATAAGTTTGAGGACAAGAAAAAAGATTTGGTAAAATGGATTTTGCCAGGAGAACTACGAGATCTTGAGAGACAAAAAAAAAAAATCAAGAAAGACAAAAAGGAAAAGATTTTCAATGAATATGAAGGGGAGAAACCTTCCTATAAAAACATCTTACCTGTTTTGTCTTTTGTATTTGCAACAAGATTTATAAGATTATGGGAAGACTCTTTGACTCATCAAAGAATATTGAACAAGAAAGATGTTGGGCAAAAAAACCAACAACACTAAAGTGAGAATCAAGAAATTAGATGATGGGACTTACCAGAGGGAGTATTTAAAAATTAAACATTTGTTTGAATATGGTTAAAGAAATAGAAAATTTTTTAATGTAAATGAAGATTAGTTTAAGAGGGATGAGCCCCTAAAGTAATATAGCATGCCTTCTTTCCTTTTTTTTGTGTTTGATTTTTTTTTTACATGAGAAATATAAAAATGTTGGGATGGTTTATATAAAATAAATGTTTTCTTTGTTTTGTCTTTTTTTTGCTCTTATTTTCTTTTAAGATATGAGAAATGTAAAAATGTGATGGCTTGTATGAGAAAAAAGATTTAAATACTTAAGTGTAACTAATTTTGAGAAAATCTTAACCAGTAAGAATGTTTTGAATACTGTGGGGAAAACAAATTTAAATAAGAATGTAAACAGGATTTATGATGAGGCAATCAAGATGATCAATGAAAAAAGCTTTATACTGATGTGGTTATTATTTGCAGAAACATGAGAAAAATGTTTACATTAATTATCATTTATTTAAATAAGAACTGCATTAATTTAAGGTTGGCTAAAGAGAATATTATTGGAAGAAGAGGAAATCAAGTAAAGTTATTATATAGACTATAGCATTATAGAAGTTAATTGTTATTGATTGTTTTTTAAATACTAACTCGGACAACACAATGTTTACCAAATATTAAGATGTATGTTAAAAATCAATAAAACATATTTAAAAAAGAAAAGAAAAGAAGAAATAGGGGTGACATAATAGCAGTATTCCAGTATTTGAGGGGCTGCCACAAAGAAGAGGGGGTCAAACTATTCTCCAAAGCACCAGAGGGCAGGACAAGAAACAATGGTTGGAAACTGATTAAAGAGAGAAGCAACCCGGAATTAAGAAGAAACTTCCTAATAGTGAGGACAGTTAACCAGTGTAAAAGCTTGCCTTCAGAAATCGTGGGTGCTGGAGGTTTTTAAGAAGAGACTAGATAGTCACTTGTCTGAAATGATATAGGTTCTCCTGCTTGAGCAGGGGTCTGGACTAGGGTTAGGAAGTTTCTCCCCTGCCTATCCTACATAGCATGGCAATTCAGCTCAGGAGAGGAGTGAAAAGGAAGAGGTGGGCAGGCAGCTGGGCCATTGAATGGGCAGAGGAGGTTGCCGAGCGGGAAATGGCCTGGCTGCAGGGGCCCTGAGGTAAGTGAGTGCAGGGCACGTGGGGCAGCTCCACCTCCACCTATCTCGCCTCACTTCATGGCGGTGGCACCGGTACGATGCGTGCTCTCCTGCCCCATTATGGCAGCAATCAACCAGACTGTGGGACTGAGTAGGCGGGCTCTTAACCAGGGCTTATTTTGGGGTTAGGGCTTATATTAGCCACACACCAAAAAATCAGGCTAGGGCTTATTTTATGGATGGGTCTTATTTTCAGGGAAAAAGAATATAGTACAGGCCATCCAACTAAGCAGAAGAAAAAGATGAACTTTTTACTAATCAGTGAACTAATGTATATACTGTAGGAAACACACCACTACTGTAATGGGAGACCTTAACTATCTGACATCAACTGGGAAACAAACTCTGCATCAAGTGGAAGATTGAACAGGTTCCTTATGAGTCTAACTGACAATTTGTCATGCAAAAAATAGAGGAGGGAACTAGAGGGTCATCAATACTGGACTTAATTCTTACTAACAGAGATGAAATGATAGAGAGGGTTGAAGTTTCTGGAACTTTGGAGGAGAGTAACCATGCCATATTGGAATTCAATATAATGAAGATACAAGCAATAGAACAAAATCAAACTAGTGTCTTAGACTTTAAAAGAGCTGATTTCAACAAACATAGAGAGAGATTGGGAAGAATTCCATGGATGAATTATTAAAGGGCAAAACAACTCAAGAAGCTTGGGAAACTCTGAAAAATGTGATTATTAAAGCTCAGTCCACCACAATATTGCTGAAAAAGAAAAATAAGAAATGCAAGAATAAACCAGCATGTTTCATAAAGAACTCTCTGATAAACTGAAAGATGAAAAGTATAAGTGATGGGTAGCAGGGAAAAGGCAGAGTTGCTTAATTCATTCTTTGCATCTGTCTTCCCACAAAAGGAAAAAAAAAAGCCCAACCTACCAAAAACAGAACCATAAAATTAAAATAGGCAAGGAAGTAGTAAGAGAACACCTGTCCACCAAAGACGAATTCAAATCACCATGACCAGATGGATTACATCCCAGAATTCTGAAGGAGCTGGCAGACATAATCTCAGAACAACTGAACCATATCTTTCAAAAGATTCTGGAGCACCAGGGAACTACCATAGGACTGGAAAAGAGCTGATGTGATTCCCATTTTCAAAAAAAGGAAAAAAATGGATCCAGGAAACTATACCTGAGAAGAATCTGGAAAAGATAAGCAACAAATCTGCAAACATCTAGAAGCAAACAAAGTAATAACCACAATCCAACTTGGGTTTGTCAAAAACAAATCTTGCCAGACAAATCTTATTTCATTCTTTGACAAACAACTTTGGTGGACCAGTAAAATGCTGTGGAAATAATTTACTTGGACTTCAGTAAGGCATTTGATAAAGTATACCACAACCTACTACTTAACAATATTGAAAAATGTGGGTAACTGGCTGACCAACTGCACTCAATGTGTAGTCCTTAATGAAACTGTGTCTACATTGAGGGAACTATGCAGTCGGGTAGCCCAAGGCTCTATCTTAGGTCTTATACTCTTCAATATCTTCATAAATGATTTAGATGAGGGAATAGAAGGGGAACTCATCAACTTTGCAGATGACACCAAGCTAGCAGGAATAGTCAACACCTCAGAAGAGAGGCTCAAGATCCAGATAGTTCTTGACAGAGTTGAACATTGGGCCCTATCTAACAAAATAAAATTCAGTGATGAGAAAAGTAAGGTTTTACACTTTGGCAAATGTGTACAGGTATAGAATAGGTGGAACCTAGCTCAGTAGCAGTAACTGCAAGAGGGATTTTGCAGTCCTAGTGAACAACCACTTAAATATGAGCCAGCAGTGTGCTGCAGCCACCAAAAAAGCCAATGCAATCCTAGGCTGCATTAACAGAAGGATAGAGTCAAGATCATGTGAAGTGTTAGTACTGCTTTATAAGGCCTTGGTAAGATGATATGTGGAATATTGGACAGCTATTTGCCCAGAATGGCATAAGGTCTCCTGCTTGTGCAGGGAGTTGGACTAGAAGACCCCCAAGGTTCCTGCCATCTCTGTTCTGTAAGTACACAGGATTGATATAAAATATATAAGTGTAATCAGAGACAGATCCCACCTAATGCACCATGTTTAGTTCTGGCATCGCACTTTAAGAAAGTTCAGAAGATAGCAATGACAACAATCAGGGATTTGAAACTAACTTGTGTAAGAAATAGTGAAGGAACTGGGAATGCTTAGCCCTAAGAAGAATAGAGTGATATTATAGTGCTCTTTAAATACAGAATCACAGAGAAGGTCAAGACCTGTCCTCCATTCCATTTGCTGATATAAAATAATGGATTTAAGTTATTGGAAGACAAATTACAACTCAATTTAAAAAAAAAATCCTAAGAGTAAAATGATGTACAAATAGTCCTTGACTTAAAATCATAATGGATTCTGCCAATTATGGTCATACATCATGTCAGCGTAAAGTGGGTTATCACATTACCGATCTTTTTTGCAACAGTTATTAAGCAAACGCCATGATTGTTAAGCAAGCCTGTTGTTCTTTATGGGGCATTTTTGCCAAAAAACTGGAAATAAAGGCAGATTTTCAGCAAAAATGTCATAAATCACAGGCACACAACTGCAGAATGCTGCAAATGGTCATAAATGCAGTCATGCAGTCACATGGCCATGAGGTCTGACAAACTTCGGAACTGGGCTGTAAGTACCTTTTGGGGGTAACTGCCACCGGTTCCTAAGTGACTGGTCAAATATTAAGGGCTACCTGTAACCAATCAATCAAAGAAGTGGTTAGACTCCTTTTTGCTATATACATGTGGTCTTCGAATTATGGCCACTCATTCAGCAACCATTCAAACTTGCGACAGTGCTGAACTAGGGACTTATAATTGATCCTCAGAGTTCTATCCATCACAAAATCCCTGCAGTCATATGATGATAATCTGAATGCCTGATATCCAGTTTACAATTATATTGTTGCAGTAAGCTGTGGTCAAATGACTTTAATTTCCAATGCTCCCTGTTGGCTTCTACAAATAAAGTCAATAAGGAAATCAGAAGTTACAATTACGTGAGGTTCTTGCTTAATGACCTATGCCAGTGATGGTGAACCTTTTAGAGACTGAGTGCTCAAAAACTGGCCCTGCCCCCACTCCACCCCCTGCCCCACCCCCGCTCCACCCCCATCCCCCATCCCGCCTGCCCGCAGGGCCACTCACTGCCTCCAGGGCCCACCACAGATCGCCCAGGCAGCCCAGCAGCGCTATGGCGGTCATGCCCTCTGCCCATGCCCTGCAGCATCAATTGTGCATGATGGGGTGTGAGGGCAGAGTCTTGTCTACGCTGCCTGGCTGCCATGTCCTTGGCTGCACTGCTCCGCGTGGGCCACGTTCAGGGGAGACTCTCCTTCAGGGGGGCTGCTAGAGAGGAAAGGGTCACAAGGGGGGAGGCGAGGCTGGGGCAACGGCATGTGTGCCCACAGAGAGGGCTCCGAGTGCCACCTCTGGCACCCGTGCCATAGGTTTGCCACCACTGACCTATGCATTCACCAGTGCTGCCAGAATTGCCATTGCTAACCAGTGCAGTTATGTCACATTGTACTTTACAACAGGAAGCTTAGGGACAATTCTATTCACAACTAGTATTCTGAGGATTAGTAGTACACTTGTATGCTCAAGCAAATGTTAGATAGTTCTTCTCTGGGATGCTTTCATCTGCACTCTTGCACTGAGCTGTGGGTTGAACTTAATAAGCTGCCTCTTTTAAGGCAATTTTCTGTACTTTTTGTAGTTCTTTGTAATTTTATGTTATGGGTTATCAGGAGGATCTAGTTTTAGAAGACTTATAAGCCATCCTTTTCTATCTGATCCCATTCTTTTACCTATTTTTGTGTTATATTAGCTAAGAAAAACAAGAAGCAGAGTTTACAATGTTAGATGAAAAATCTTCCATATCCTGCCCCTTCCCATTATTGTCCAAGAGAGCTACAAGCTTCACTCACTTGAATAGCTGAGAGGTCCTTCAGATGAATGTTGTGAATTCAAGCACAACTGTTCCAGGGAGCTAAGAAAAGAGAGAGAAGATTTTATTTTAGATTTATAGTCATCCTGCTCTCTGCTATTGGTTATACAGGTAGTCCTTGACTTACAACAGTTCATTTAGTGACCATTCAAAGTTACAATGGTACTGAAAAAAGTGACATGATTGTTTTTCACACTTACAACCATTGCACCATCCCCATGGCCATGTGATCAAAATTTGGGTGCTTGGCAACTGACTCATATTTATGACAGTTGCAGTGTCCCGGGGTCATGTGAACAGCTTTTGTGACCTTCTGACAAGCAAAGTCAAAGGGGAAGCCAGATTCACTTAACAACCATATTACTAACTTAACAACTGCAATGATTCACTTAACAACTGTGGCAAGAAAGGTTGTAAAATGGGACAAAACTCACTTAGCAAATGTCTCACTTAGCAACAGAAATGTTGGGTTCAACTGTGGTCGTAAATGAGGACTACCTATATTCATTGAAGAACCATTTTTCTGAAAAGCAATTTTAATTAGCTTAGGCTTTCTTGCAGGGTGAACTAAATTTTAAATTTAAATTCAGGCTTATTCAATAGCTACACTGTCCTCCAGTCTACGAGATGACACAAAAATAGGTAATCCATTCTTATTCAGTAACAAGCGATACTATCCTTACAGTTTTAAGGTGAGACAAGATAAAGTCAGTAATTAATGCTTTTATTTCTTCTGCCACCAACTTTCCTGCTGCGTGGAAAAAACAACAAGAAATTACTCTTCTTAACTTTATGGTGCAATGGATAATGGGAACCTGAGAATCAGACAATTGAGGCTCTTCATTCAATAGAAGCTTTTATAGCTGTTTTGATCATTTCATAATCATATGGAAAGCAAAACAAGTGTCCTATGCCAGCTTTCAAGTTGTTCAAGGACATACCACTGGAATAGAGGTACTGTGTGGTAGTGAGATTTTACTTGGAATGGTTTGGAACACATATCTAGCATTATTCCAAGAGAGCAATAGACAGTTGTCCAAAAATCTTACTGCGCATGTCCAAGATGGCGGACCTACCGTGGTTTGCTCCGTAGTGAGCTGAGCTGGCAAGTGAAAAACGGGGTGCTTTGGGGGGCGTTTTGGAGGCCCGCTGTGACTGGATGGGTGGGTGACCCCCGTTTCGACCTGCCATGGCCCGTTCGGGCCGTTTTCGGCCCGTTTTCGGCCCGTTTTCGGCCCATTTTCGATCCGGGCCTGGCACATCCGACTGCAGCTGAGAGGACTTGGGCGGCCCGGGTGGTGAAGGGCCCGTTTTCGGCCCGTTTTCGGCCCATTTTCGATCCGGGCCTGGCACATCTGACTGCAGCTGAGAGGACTTGGGCGGCCTGGGTGGTGAAGGGCCCGTTTTCGGCCCGTTTTCGGCCCATTTTCGATCCGGGCCTGGCACATCCGACTGCAGCTGAGAGGACTTGGGCGGCCCGGGTGGTGAAGGGCCCGTTTTCGG
>NW_015386302.1:775228-789792 GCF_001527695.2 Protobothrops mucrosquamatus
GGATTGGCCTAGGGGGGGGATTGTATAGGGATTTTAATAGGGATTTTATAACTTTTCTAAAAATAACAGGCTTATTTAATATATATTTTAATTGTTTTTAGATATTTATTGTATAGTTCCGTTTTTATTGCCTGTAAGCCGCCCTGAGTCCTTCGGGAGAAGGGCGGGATATAAATTAAAGTAATAAATAAATAAATAATAAATAAAAATAAACCAAGCTGATAGGTTGGTGATGTGGTAAATAAGCACAGGATGAAACAGGAGATAACACAGAGACAGGGCCACCTGAGTTCTCTTCCATTTTTTTTTAAAAAAAACTGCTATTAAGGTCAATAGCATGCAGCTGAAGCAGCAGTGAAGTGAGGTTGCTGTTATTTTTTTAGAGATTCTGCTGATATTGTCCCATTGGAATACTGCATGATATGGGAGATATACTGCATGATTTGGTACAATTAGAGAGGAAGCTGAATACAGAATTACAGATTAACAGAGTTGGAAAGGACTTTGGAGGTCTTCTAGTCCAACCTCCTGCTTAGGCAGGAAACTCTATACTATTGCAGACAAATGGCCATCCAAACACTTCTTAAAAACCTCCAGTGATAGAGCACTCATAACTTCTAGAGGCAAGCCATTCAATGGATTGTTCTTACTCATAAGAAATTTCTCCTTTATTCTAGGTTGGATCTCTCTTTAAGTTTCCATCTGTTGCTTCCTTGGAAATCACTGTCTAAGTACTTATGTAAGTAGATGCCTGAGGAAGCTAGGTGTCATGTTAGTCTAGCAGCAATGCAAAACAAAATAGCTACAGAAAGCAGTGGCCAACAACTTTAATGGAGAAAGGTGTGTGCTAGAGCCAAAACTGGCCAGTAATTGCTAGTAAACCTCAACTTACACAATCGCCACAAAAATTGGGCATAAGTAAAATTTTTATCAGGAGATGTAAAAACTTTAACACCATATTGGCTAAATACATATTAAAAAATGTATCATGGCAAAAATAATAAATGGCATCAGAACAAAAAGTGTATTTGGCACAATGTAAATATAATATTATTTGAATCAAATTAAGTGTATGATTTTCAATGTATTTCCCCTTCTGTCACAATAAAAATCTGCAGTAAAGATTGGGGGAGGTCTGAGACCAGAGTCAAGGCTTTGTGGAATTGCATTTTGAACCTCTGCCCTAAATCTATGGAATCCTGAAGAAGCCCAGTTATCTGCAAGGTTGAACAGAGACACAATCAATAATTCTAAAGAAGGTAGGATGCAATGGTAAACCCCACCCTGAAATTATTAGTCCCATTCCTATTCTATTATTACTACTAATAGTTGGCATATACATACATATGTACACATAGACACACAATATCTTTCACAGTCTTCCTACTCTAGTTGAGGCCTTTCTAATTGAAAGGAGTAAACTACGCTGCTAGGAAGAGCATACGTACTTACCCAGTCTTCTCTGTGCTAAAATTTCCATTTTGTAGCACTATTTCAAAATGCTCTGTGCTAGTCACACCTCTCAGGCTCTCCTTCATTTCTACACTTTTAACTGGCAAGGGCAAAGTAGCATCTGGTAACATCTCTTTCTTATTCTCCAGGGAGGCTGACTGAATGAGGACAGAAGGAACTAATACAGTCTCTGCCTGTATTTTCTGAGCAGTTGAAATGGATGTGGTTGGACTGATGTTCATAGACTGGTCGCTACATAGACTGGAAAACTTGGGAATAGAAGGAATGGACAAAGTTTTAGACAAACGCTTTCCTTCAGTACTCATTTCATTGATGTGAACAAAGTTCTGAATACCAGTTCCAGAATTATTCTCTATTGCTCTTCTCTGAGAAGCTAGAGCATGGACATGGTCTTCTGAGGTTATATCAAAAGTCTGAGCATTTGTGGTACATTTTTCTTGGTCAAATCTCTCTTGAATATTATGTGCTCCTTGTGCAGAACAAAAAGTGGGTTTATGAACAGGTAGCAATATTGACAATGAAACTGGCTGTAGTTTGGCTGTTCCATGATCATATGAGAATACAGTTCTGGGTTTAGGAATTGGCTTTTCTATACAATATGTAGACTCTTTATTCAGAAGTGAATGTTGTAGCTGACTGGCTAAATCATGATCAACCTCAGAGTCAGAAATTTCTTCATTTTTTATCACAGGTCTATCTGGAGAATATGTACATTCAGCTGAATGGGAATCTTCTGCCATGTGCCCACTTTTGTTGTCCACAAACAGATAGGTTTGCTGTACTAAATTCAGAATTCTTTTACAGTGGCCTGTAGCAGTGATACCAAGTTTCTGTAGGTCCTCCTTACGGAGAGAGGCCACATCTCTTACTAAGACATATCCGTGTTGTTTGAAGATATCTTGATAGCTTTCCAGATGAATGATGGCAAGCCAGTCTGCAATATCAGAATCCATGTGACACAAAGGATGCATGTCAGTTCAGCAAGGAAGTAGACTTCTCAGTCTACAATCTATGAGACATCAAAGAAAGAGTAAAAACTTTGGAGCTTAAAAATTTGCAATAGTGATGTAATCTATACTAAATCTGGTATCAGTGAAAAATAATAAATACATTAAGTTTTCTAGTCTGAATTCTTATTTTGGTTTCAGTTGGTTGGGAAAAATAAATAAATGCTCAGTTCAAATAAAGAGTTCAGATTGCTCTTCTCTGAACTCAATATTGTTATTTTGGCTAATATTCTGTTTATGACAAACGTTTCCTAAAAAAAAAAAAACCTATTTGAACAATAGGGATCTTTCTTTCCCAGGAAAAGCGGGCTAACTAACTGTTACAGAGCACTTTCAGCCATCCAGTCTTCAGTGCATCTAAGAAAGAATCTCTTTTTTTGATTTTCCACTGGAGAGTGGGGAGAACATTCAGAATAATATTCTCTGAAAAAAAATAGATCTACTTTTAAAAAATATAAGGTTCTCCAAGAGCAAGGTGCTTTGATAGTGAGAAAAGAAGAAGAAGCATTTGTAATAAAAAGATAGCGTGATCTATGCTACAATTTGTTAAAAGGATGAGATGAAGCAATTCACAAAAAGTCATATATAGTAAGAAATTACTGTTCATATTTATCACAATCAGTAAATAATATAGAATAAAAATGTCTTCTACTTTCATTGCATCACAGCAATGTATGGTACAGTATTTCTTTTTTTATATATAAGTATTTTATTAAATTTTATAAGGGTAAAGGGGAAGTGGGGTCAATAAGGGTATGACAAGGGGTAACAAACAAAAAAGGTTAGACCAGGGGAAGGGATAGGTACAATAGTACCTATCAATAAGTCAACGCTTCAGCAACTAAACCCATCCAGGTATACATATTCAATCATAGTAATTAATATAAAATAGCAATACTTAATATAATATTACTAATATATTACTAATTAATTATAATAACCTTAACACACTAATATGTTATTTATTGGTTATCATTATTGTTAAAATCACAAATAAAGGAAGAAGAAATATTCATAGGAATAAACATGAAATTTAAATACAAAATATCAATTATCCCATTAAGTTTCATATCCTTTTCTCATTCTATTGTATTGCTAACCATTGGTAAAATTTATCCCATGTTTTAAGATAGATGGAGTCTTCTTTCTCTTTCATTTCTAAAGTTAATCTGTCCATTTCTGCACATTCGAGTATTTTTCTTATTATAATCTGGTCAGATAGTAGATTTTCATTTTTCCAGAATTGGGCAAATGCTATTCTCGCAGCTGTTAATACATGTAATATTAAGTACGCATTCTCGTTTCCATAATTAAATCCTAATATTCCTAGCAAACACAATTCCGGTTTAAATTCTATCTTTATTTTAATCATCTTTTCTAACCACATAGGAATCTTAAACCAGAATTTCTTAGCGTTAGGGCATATCCACCAGAGATGATAATAAGTGCCTGGTTTTTGTTTACATTTCTAACAAATATTTGATACATTTTTAAAAATTTTCTCTAATCTAACTGGTGTCATATGCCATCTATAAAACGTTTTATAAGTTTTCCTTATATGCAGCTGCTTTAGTAAATTTAATATTTTGATGCCAAAGTTTTTGCCAATCTTCTAAGTCTATAGAGTAACTAAAGTTCCTTGCCCACACTATCATTGTTTCTTTTACTTGTTCTTCTTCCATCTTCCAGCTTAACAAAAATTTATAAAGTTTCTTGATCAGATTTTCATCTGTTTTTAAGAGTATTTTATCTAATGGTGTCTGTTCTTTGTAGAATCCCATTAATTTTACATCTTTCTCATATCTTGTTTGAATTTGCAGGTAAGACCACCATGTTAAATTGATACCATGTTGTTGAAGAGCTTGCCTGTCTTTAAGTTTTCCATCTTTATCTAAAATGTCTTTATACATGACAAGTTTGTCATAGTTAATTAAGTTTGGATAAGCAAATGCTTCCATTGTTGAAACCCACTCAGGTATTTTCATATAAATTTTATGTTTAATTCTCTCCCATTCTAAAAGTAATACATTCCTTATGGCATGAGTTTGAAAATATTTATGTACTTTGTTTTTCTCATACCATAAAAACGCATGCCAACCCAGTTGCAAATCATGTCCCTCTAAATAAAGAAGTCGTTTGTTTCTCAGCGTAATCCATTCTTTAAGCCAAAGCAAAATAGCTGCTTGATAATAAAGTCTCCAGTCCGGGAGCCCAAAGCCCCCTCTGTCTTTAGATTCTTGTAGTAATTTGATTTTAATTCTTGCTTTTTTTCCTTGCCATATAAATCTCATTATTGTTGCATTTAAATCATCAAAAAAATTCTGATTTAATTTGACGGGGACCGTCTGAAATAAAAAAAAGTATCTTAGGTAAAATATTCATCTTAACAGTCGCTATCCTCCCTAACAATGATAGTTGAAGGTTTTTCCACTTTTCCAAATCTAGTTTTATTTGTTTCAATAATCTTTCATAGTTGTCCTCTTTTACTGTTATATATTTTGATGTTAAATAGATACCTAAATATTTCACTTTTTTGGCTATCTGGAGATTTGTTTTTTTAATAAGTTGAAGTTTCTGTTTCTCTGTTAGATTTTTTGTGAGTACTTTAGTCTTTTCCCTATTTATTTTCAACCCAGCCACTTCTCCAAATTTCTCTATTTTCTGCAAAAGTTTAGTGGCTGTTTCCAATGGCTCCTCTAAGATAAAAACCAAATCGTGTGCAAAAGCTTGTAATTTATATTTCTGATCTTTTATCTCCAGTCCTTTAATCTCCGAATCTTGTCTAATATTCCTAGCCAGCACTTCCAATGTAAGAATGAATAACAAAGGAGACAGAGCGCATCCCTGTCTTGTGCCTTTTTTAATATCAAAACTGTCTGTATAATCTCCGTTTAAAAGTATCCTTGCTGATTGTTTATTATAAATTGCTTGGATTGCGTTTATAAAATTTTCACCAAAATCCATCTCCCTCAACTGTTGAAACATAAATTGCCAATTGAGATTATCAAAAGCTTTTTGTACGTCCAAGAATATAAGAGCCATATTATTTTCATAATATTCCAACACATTTAAAATGATCCTTAAGTTATTCTTTATCTGTCTTTTAGGCAAAAAGCCATTTTGGTCTGAGTGAATAAATTCATTCAAGAATTTCTTCATTCTTTCCGCTATTATTGCTGTGAATA
Source organism: Protobothrops mucrosquamatus (assembly GCF_001527695.2). NCBI lineage: Eukaryota > Metazoa > Chordata > Lepidosauria > Squamata > Viperidae > Protobothrops > Protobothrops mucrosquamatus. The sequence continues at coordinate 780,894 of NW_015386302.1, forward strand.
TTTTATAGTCCACATTTAATAATGATATTGGTCTATAGTTTTTAATTTGTGTGAGGTCAGTATCGTCTTTAGGTAATAAGAGAAATATTGGCTTCTGTCCAGGAATTTGGTATTTTTGTCACCAAAAAGGTTTCATTACAGAGATCTTTCAATATCGGGCTTACTATATCTTGTAAAGCTATATAAAATTCTGCTGGGAGACCATCAGGTCCTGGAGTTTTATCCTTCTATTGCCTTTTTATAGCTTCTGTAATTTCCATCATTGTTATCTTCTCATTTATCATATATTGCATATTCTCTGGTATCTTTGGAAGATTCGCTTTTTTAAAATACTCCTGTATTGCCTCATTAGAAACCACCTCCGCCTTGTAAAGTGTCTCATAGTAAGCCTTGGCAATTTTTTTCAATGGGTCATTATGGCAATTTATTTCGCCTTTTAAATCTTGTAGTTTACTTATCAATCTTTTTTCTCTTTCTTTTTTCAGTCTGTATGCAAGCCATCTTACAGTATTTCTTAATACATCTTTTAATGTTGATAGATTCACCAATCCTAATCCCACTTTCCTCTTTGCATATGTTTGTTTATACTTAATCAAAATCTGGAGCTAGCAAGTGTTTTCATGATCCATCAATATAGTTAGGGAAAAGTTTCTTTCTTATCATCATAATTATCTCTCCCCCCCCCCTTTGTGGATTAATGTCCCTGGTGTTTGGTCATGATTTATAGAAAAGATAGATCTCATATCACCAAGTCTAACCTAACTAAACATCACTTAACTAATTTCCAGAGTACAAAAATACGGATTGGAAAAAGAAAATAAATAGAACAAACATGTTGTTTAACACTTTTCCCATTTGCCTTTTCTCTGCTTCAGATCATACATGCTCAAGCTATGAAATCCATCCCAATTGTTTCATGGCTGGATCCTTAGTGCAAGGAGTAGCTCAATCCTATTTCAGTCAGGGGAGAAGCCTGTTCTACCTAATCCTGATTCTGGAGAAGGAATCGGGAAATGGAGCTCCATCCTTTATTATCTAGCATGGGAAAAAATTTATATGTATTATTTTTATTTTTTTATTCAACTGGGACAAAAACTACAGGTAAACTGGAACATTATGGATAAAGCATTATGGATAAAGCAACCTAGAACTAAGGAGAAACTTCCTGACAGTTAGAACAATTAACCAGTGGAACAACCTGCCTCCAGAAGCGGTGAATGCTCCAACACTGGAGGTTTTTAAGAAGAGACTGGACAGCCATTTGTCTGAAATGGTATAGGGTTTCCTGCCTGAGCAGGGGGTTGGACTAGATGACCTCCAAGATCCCTTCCAACTTTACTACTACTACTACTACTACTACTACTACTACTACTACTACTACTACTACTACTACTATTATTATTATTATTATTATTATTATTATTATTATTATTATTATATTTATAAAAATAATAAAGGTGGGATTAAAAAAAACTAAAAAAAAGATAAGAAAAAGTCTAAGTTAATCCATCCTTTCTCAACTCCTGTAACTCCTAAATACTGTTGTGCCTCAGTTTGACTAAGACAATATTTCACCATGCAGGCCTGATACTGATTTATTTCATCAAAGTGAACCAATTTAATGTTCGTATTCTGAACTCTATGAAATTTCTATGGCAAACTGTTTCTACAGAGCTTCAGCATATGGCAAAGAATTGTAACTTTACTACAACATGTTATTGGACTGGGCTGGGGTGTATTGATTTAATGGTTGGCAAGATTGTTATAAAATTGACCTTTCAGATCAGACCATCATTGATTATCTCAGTCTCCAAAAGCTTAGTGTTCTACATTTGCTCCACCTCATTGTCCTTCATTGTTTTTTGTGAGCAATTTTAGACTAATGACCAATTTGTTTTACAGACAAGACCAGTGAGTTAATCACTTAAAATTTCAAAAATAACCCTAGCAATCAGCTCTATCACTTTTAGGAAGGAGCAATATATAAATGCCATTGATTTTTGTACAAAACCTGAAGGCTGTTCTGTTAGGAATTTGGCATGGATGTTCCTTACAAAGGGGTCACATTCTGTCACAAAGTAATAGGTTTCTTTTTTATTGAACAGATTTTAAATGAACATAACTCAGAATTTGTGTAACTATTTCTACATCTTTATCACCTCATAAACAATAACAACTCATTCTGTTGAAAAACTAAAATTTTGTATATTTTTTCTCACGGTAGCCTATGGGAGTTTAATGTTCAGCTATTTATTTATTATTGAATTTATACTGCACATACCTATTTATTCCAGTGATCAACATAACTTACATCAATACAAATACAGTTTATGAGACATAAAAGTAATGCAATAAAAACCAAAACCAAAATTAGAATCAGTCATTAAAATAATTAACAATTACATTCTTGGCAAAAGAAATTTGCTAAATATTTTTCAAGCCTTGCACTTGTTCTGGTCATGATTATCTATGGAGTAACCCAGAAGAGATAAAATTAATTTTGTAGTTGATAGCTTGCTGGCCATTAAACATATTTACTATCTGAACTGGCAGACAATTCAAACAATTAAAGTGTTACATGATGGAATCATAGTAACAATATTTGGACCAGGATTTTCTATTTATTTATTTAAAACATTTATATAGCTATCCATCTTATATCAAATTGGGCAGCTCCCAACCAATTTTCAACAATTTCTTAACCATGACATATTATGAGGGTGTTTGAGTAATCCCTGTCACTTCTTCTTTCTTGCTATTTTGGAAAGCTCCATCATTTTTCTCTATGCAGAAAAGCTGGATCTTGTCTATACTGATATATTGATAAGCAACACTTACCCTTTATCCCACTCTTCACTAATAGTCATTACAGTTGGTCATGTAAGACAAGCGTTATAAGATATCCTTCACATTCCTGTTTGGAGAACAGTTCAGATATGGATACCTTCCCACAAATGAAGCAGCTCCTGCTACTACTTGGCTGTTGTTCCCCCTCACCCCAACTCAATTCTTCCATTTCCTCCCTTTGTTCAAGAGAGGTTTCCTTCCTGTTGCCTTCTCCCACCCTGCAAACAGAAATTATTCACTTTACTGTGAATGTGGCAATGATCCTCTACATGAGAATATTTTATACATGTTACATGTATACTGAGGTTACATGTATACTGAGGTGATAATTCTATGTTTTGAAGTATTTAAACTGCAATGGGAACATTGAAGATACTGACAATACTTTCTTATATTGATCTATATCTTTATAGAATAGGAAACTCTTATTAAGAATTGGCCCCAAATTTTTAGAGACTTATTTGGCTTATTTTCAAACACTATTCCTATCCTCTTCATCTCCATCAATTTTATAGCTGAGCTAGCAAAACAAAACTCACAAAGATTTATTTTAGTCCTGCAAACCTTTTAATTATCCTGCCAGTTAAGATAATTAAATATAATAGAATCTTTATATGTAAGGCCTTTGAATACATGCTGAGAAAATGACAATTTCTGATTAATGTAAATTACAAATCTATGGGGATTCTCTCAGATATGGGGGTTGGTAGTTTGGCTCATGAGTTGTACAAATTTGCTGTTGTCTAGTTTATCCCTGGCCATCATCTTTTTTGCTTTATTTTTATTGTATTATATTATTGATATTTTTATTTAAATATTTTATTTAAATAAAATATTTATTGATATTTTATTGATCAGAATTGTTTTGCGAGATGGGCAGTCATATATATCCAATAAAATAAATTAAAAATTACAAAAGTAATAAGGACATCAATAGAATGGAGAATATTCAGAGAAGGCTGCCCAGATGATGAGGCAATTGAAGCCAACTCCTATGAAGAATTGATTGTGCTTAGTCTAGAGAAGAGGAAGCTCATCAGTGGGTGATCCAACCTGGAACTAAGGAGAAATTTCCTGACAGTGAGAACAATTAGTCAATCGAACAGCTTGCCTCCTGGATTGGTACTCCATCACTCAAGGTTTTCAAGAAATGATTGATCAACCATTTGTCTGGGATGGAATAAGGATTCCTGCCTTGGGCAGCGGGTCAGATTAGAAGATGTTCAAGGTCTCTTCCAGCCCTATAATTCTATAATAGGAGCTGTGTTAGCTTTGTTCAAATATCTAAGGGACTGTTATATAGAAGAGGGAGAAGACTTGTTGGAGGACAGCAAGCCCAGAACCAATGAGTATAGTTAAATGGTATATAGCAGGGGGTTCCAAACCCCTGAGTTGCGACCTGTTCAGAACATGGCTGTGGAAGTGGTGGGCAAGCGCATGTGTGCAGCTCCACTTGCATGTGCAGCGCACAGGTAGGTGAGTGAGGATGCAGGCACAGCTCGATTGGATTCATGGTTGATCTGCCTTCCCTAATGCCTGCTTATTCATTGCCAAGAAATTTTTCCTACTCTAACCATTCAAGAAGCTTATAAAATAAGAAACATTCCTATAGTTTACTAGAAATACTAAGGGGACTAATCAGGAGATATTTGGAAGAGATCATGCTATTATCTGTGACAAGATTTTATTATTCATGTTCTATATATGAAATATTTAACAGGTAGAACTTCAGTACTGCATATTATATTTATAGTATTTTATTACTTAGATATTTTGTTACCCAGGCTCTTTTTAGTTCAGTATTCTCTTAATATACTCACTGCATTGAAGTAAACTGTTGTATGCAATCTTATTGATCTTTTAGATATTAGGCATTTTAATAGTTTTCTTTAGACAAATGTTTATTTTTTTTGTGCCATGGCTTTTCATGCTTTTATTCTGTTAAAATTTACTGTTTAATTTTATAGCCAGTAACCATAACAGAGATTATCTATGTGTCTACTTTCCTTTTATTTCTAATATGTATAAAGAACACTTTTTAAAATTATCTTTGCTATCTCTAACAAGCCTTAGCTTATTCTGTTTTAGTTTTTCTGAAAAAATTCTGAAAAAAAGGAAGCTACTTTATATTTTTCTTTGGTTATGTATTCTTTTTTTCATTCCTTAAATATGTGTCTTTTCTCTTAAGCATTTTCGAGCAACTTCTTCTCTGCTTCTAAATATTGTTATATAATTTAGCATATTCCATCATTATTTGTTTGAATCCTGCTGTTATTACTTTTATAAATAACTCAAGGCAGCAAACATATCCAATGCACTTTCCTCCTGCTATTTTCCCCACAACAACCTGTGAGGTGGGTTGGGCTGACAGAGTGACTAGCCCAAAAGTCACCCATGACTGATGTTCATGGCTAAGGCGGGACTAGGAGCAGTGGTGAGATTCAAATAATTTAACAACCGGTTCTCTGCCCGAAGAGCAACTTAAGAACACATAAAGGAATGGGCTTCCCTGAATGCTAAAAGTAAGGGGGGGGCTGAGTAAGCCACCTGAGGAAGAGGCAGAGAGGGAAAACCTCTGCAGGGACAAAACTTTTCAAGCGCCAGGCAGGTGATCTGCAGAGTGAAGCGGGGGCGGCGGGGACTGAAGAAAGCTCCTCCAGAGGCAGACATGGCTCTTGTGCAGCGGTGGCAGAGCCTTTTGCCACCGCTCCCCTCCTGACTCCGAAATGGCAGAGAGGGACCGGGTAAGGCCCATCCTCCATAGCATGGCAGTCTGGCTCAGGAGGGAAGTGAAAGGGAAGAGGCAGGCAGGCAGCTGATGTGATCAAAGGTGCCACATCTCCGTTTGGTTTCTGTTGCTCCTCTCCTGGACTTTTGGGGAGGGTTTTTTTTTACCCAGCTGGAAGGAAGTTGAACAAAAACCAGACATGTTCCAGAAAACACAGATTTATCATAACCAATTCACCGAACTCAACAAAAAATTAGGTATCGGTTCTGCCAAACTGGTGCGAACCAGCTGAATCCCACGACTGACTAGGATTCATAGTCTCCCACTTTTTAGTCTGGTGCTTTAAACCATAATACTGGTTATACAGTTATTACAGACTATGTTAAATCTTCTAGTGATAGAGTGATTTTAAATATCTTGGGACTGTTGACCATAACCAGATATCAAAAGTTATTTCAATTGTTCTGCACTTTTTGGCAATTTATTTTTACACTGCAACTTGCCACTTTCAAATTAAGAAAAATCAACATCTGATCCTATTAAATTATCTGACAAAACACTTCATACTCTACCCAGATTTTTTAACAAAATGTTTGTTTAGCTATTTACAAGGATGGCTTCTCCCATTAATTAAATTTAAGCATTATTATAAGCATGAAATCAGAGTTGATCTCATGCCATACCTCCATATTAGCTTAGAGTACAAGTAGAAATTTCATACTTAGAAAAATTACCAGATTTTAATGATCTCCAATATGTAATGGGGATTGTTAGGGTTTTTCTTAATGTAGTACATATCATAGAAATAAAAACTGTATTTGTTTTTTCCATAAAACTGATTGTACAAAATTTATTTTTATTTATTTTATTTATTTGTATCCCATCTTTATTATTTTTACAAATAACCCAAAGTGGCCATCATATCCAATGCACCTTCTTTTCCCCACAACAACAACAACACTGTGAGGTGAATTGGGCTGAGAGAAAGTGACTGGTCCAAGGTTGCTCAACTGGGTATTATGCTTAAGGCAGAACTAGAACTCACAGTCTCCTGCCTCCTAGCCTGGTCCTCAATCACTAGACCAAACTCCTTCTAAACCTAATGCTAATATTATGCTTACTTTTATTTTCTTACCTTATTAACACCACCTGTCTTATTCTACTGTCTTCCTATTACTATTATATAGTATGTATTTAGAACTGTTTTTAATTTATGTTTGTTCTGTGGCGATGTTACTATGTATGTAGTGGCATGTTTTCTTATACAGCATTAACTATTTTGTAGCTCTTTAAATCCTTTCTTTGTTCCCCCAGATTTTCAACTCCTGTAGCCAATTTCAGACCATTTGCACATGAAAACCCTTTTCACTTCTCTGTAAGCTTCTGAATTGGCTTTGAATTTGATGTATGCCTTCACTGTAAAAGTCGGGATACATTCAGAGATGTATATACTGTGAAAATATCCAATGTTGAAGTAAATATCATAGTCAATAGGCAATGATTTATGACATTTTGTATTATGTCATTAACTGTTTTATGATAATTTTATGTCATAAAATATTTTATAAAATTTGTCAAATTTCAATTCCATGAGAATCATAGGTCCCAGATTTTGGACACATACTTTTAAGTTAGTCCATTTTAGATGTATACTGTAAATTAGCCCATTTGAGATATCTTGATTCCAAAATTGTTGCCGTATGATGCATGGTTTCACTAGTTAGAAGTTATCGGAATAAGAGTGTTGATAATATAGGTACAGTAGTCCTTGATTTACAACCTCAACTGAGCCCAAAATTTCTGTGGCTGAGCAAAACATTTGTTAAATGAATGTTGCCCCATTTACACAACCTTTCTAGCCACAGTTATTAAGTGAATAACTGCAGTTATTAACTTAGTAACATAATTAACTGCGCATGCCTGAAGATGGCGGTCGACGGTGAATAGCTCCGAAAACGCGGAGCCCGAAAATGGCTAGAGGGGGAGCTCGGAAGCCCCCCGGAGGTCCGGAGACCCGTCCCCATGTGGATTCCTTCCCCGGTAAGTCCCCTGGACTGGATACGGGACGCGTGGGGACGCGGGGGTGCGGGGACGTGGAGCCGACTTGGTAACCGTTTTTTCGGCCTTTTCGGCTTTCCCGGCCTTCCGTCCTCGGCGGCCCCGTTGGTGGTTTGCGGGCGGCTTTTCCAGCGACCCCCAGGGCAGACCGCTTGGCCCAGGGCAGACCGCTCGGCCCAGACCACTCGGCCGCAGAGACATTTGTGGGGGATGCGGCGGCCTGGGCGGCCCGGATGGCCTCTTTTGGGCGGCCGTTTTGACCGTGGAGATATCTTCGGCGGCCTCTTTCAGCCCCTTCCGGACTCGGAGACACCTCTGACGACCTCGGGGGCCTCCTTGACGATCTTTGGTGGTCCGCGTGGACTTGGTGGCCTCCTCGGCGGCCGCGGCGGCCTGGCCAAGAACTCTGTGGCCGGCTTCGATGGCCCCTCCAGGCGGCCCCTTCGATGGCCCCTCCAGGCGGCCCCTTTAACGACGGTTTTTGGCCTTCCCGGCGGCCTGGGGCCTTCAGAGGGCTCTTCCAGCAGCCTCGACGTCCCCTCCAGTGGTGGCAGCTCTGGCGGTTGCGATGGCCGGGCGGCCTGTTTGGTGGCCTATCCGAGGGCCTTTTCGGCAGTCCCGGTTTCAACGGCTTGGAGGCCTTTTTGGAGACCTTTCCGGCGGCTTTGGAGCTTCCCCAGCAGCTCCGGTGATCTCTGCGGCCTTTCCAGCGGCCTCAGCCGGGTGAGGAGTGGGGGGGCCTGGATTTGGACTTGGCCCCCCCCGGCCTAGAGGACCCGGTTAGAGGATTTGTGGATCATCTCTTGTGGCCTGTTTCTTGTCTCCGTTTGGCCCTGTTTTGAAAGACCTGAGGGGATTAAACAACACCCTCCCCTCTGCGCCACGGACTCCCTTGATCGGACTATGTACACTAAGACAGCCCTGCTGGCCCTGCGCGATTCACCCCTCGCGCAGGCCTGGCCCAGGAACATCTCGAGGGCCTACCTCGAGGATGGGGTGTGGAACCCTGAGAGGTGGCATGCAGTGGTCACGGACAAAAAATTACTTAAATTATCTAAGTTGAGAATGTTTTTACAGGGGTGTTTTAATAAATTTTTAGGGGGAACCAGGGTGGATGGGAGGGGGGAGGTTCCCCTTAGGTCAGGACCAGCCATGTCTGGGGGTAGCGATGGAGAAAGGGTGGGGGGAGAGGGTGGGGGGTTGAAGGAGGAGGGAGGAATTAGTACGGTCAGTGGGAGAGGCAGATATGGCGGGAGCAGAGGACCA
>NW_015386302.1:790071-791145 GCF_001527695.2 Protobothrops mucrosquamatus
ACGGCCTTGGACTTGACCCAATTAATTCAGGCCCCCACCCACACGGGTGGACACACGCTGGATCTAATTTTTGTCTCGGGCCAGTGGCAGAATGATCTGACATTAGGGGAAATAGTTGTCGAGCCCTTGTCATGGTCAGACCATTCTCTCCTAAGGATGGACTTCCGGACCGCGCCCCCTCGCCGCAGGGAGATGGAACCGCCTAGATGGTTCCGTCCCAGGCGACTGATGGACCCAGAGAGGTTCCTGACGGAGCTTGGGCCTTATCTGGAGGATCTGGTCCACGACTCGGCGGAAAATCAGGCGGCGGCTTGGGAGACAACTGCCGCCGCTGCATTGGACCGAGTCGTGCCTTTGCGGCCTCTGACCCGGCGTAGATCTCGACTGGCTCCCTGGTTTACCGGGGAGCTGAGAGAGATGAAACGTCGGAAAAGACGCCTAGAGAGCAGTTGGAGGACCAGCCGAACCGAATCCGCTTGAACACAGGTAAGGATACATGTTAGATCCTACCTAGTGGCGATGAGGGTGGCTAGGACTAACTACTATTCCTCACTCATCGCGTCATCAGATAGTCGCCCGGCCGCCCTCTTCAGGGTGACCCGCTCCCTCCTTCAATTGAGGGGGGGGTATCCCCTGGAGGGGAGGGCCGAGGATTTTGTTCAATATCTGTATGACAAAGTCGCGCAGATCCGAGAAGGCTTAGACTCCGACTGGCTGGCCCAGGAGGAGGAGACGGAAGCAGGTCTTGAGATGGTTGTATGGGAGGAGTTTGACTCTGTTGCTCCCGAGGACGTAGACAGGGTCCTGGGGAGGCTGAATGCAACCACATGTTTGTTGGATCCGTGTCCCTCCTGGCTGGTACTGGCAGCTCGGGGGGGTACACGAGCCTGGTTCCAGGGAATTGTGAACGCTTCCTTGCAGGAGGGTGTCTTCCCTGCGGCCCTTAAGGAGGCCGTTGTGAGGCCCCTCCTCAAGAAGCCTTCCCTGAACCCAGATGAGTTGGCTAACTATCGCCCGGTCTCCAACCTTCGCTTTACGGCGAAGGTTGTCGAGAGTGTGGTTGCACAGCAATTC
>NW_015386302.1:792226-831701 GCF_001527695.2 Protobothrops mucrosquamatus
CGGACCTGGCCTAGGGAGGATTTTATACTGGGTTCATTTTAAGGAATTCGAAATAACACAACTTTAAAATTTGGTTTAATTCGGTTTTACAGGGGGGGATTGTATATATGCCTTTGTTTTAAATATGTTGTGAGCCGCCCTGAGTCCCGTCGGGAGAAGGGCGGGATATAAATTAAATTAAATAAATAAATAAATAAATTGTTAAATGAATCTGGCTGCCCCATTGCTTGCTTATCAGAAGGTCACAAAACATGGTCACATGACCCTGGGACACTGCAACCATCATAAATATGAGTCAGTTGCCAAACATCTGAATTTTGATCATGTGACCATGGGGATGCTACAACGGTCATAAGTGTGAAAAATAGTCATCAGTCATTTTTTTCAGAGCTGTTGTAACTTTGAATGGTCACTAAACAAACTGTTGTAAATCGAGGACTTACAACAGATAAATCTTGCATGCCACCAAATTCTCAATGACTCTGGGCAGTTCACAACAATCAAAAAAATTAAAATAAAATTAAAATAGATAATGCTAAAAATTCTCTGGTTTGTATAGTATGTGTTTGTGTGTGTGTGTGTGTGTGTGTGTGTAATCTTTATTTGGTTTGGGGATTGGAGAAATTTAATTAAGGCAAACTGGTAAACCACCATATTCAAATACATTCAAGTAAAAAAGTTTAGAAATAAAATTATCATATGAGTTGTCTGCAGTTCTTTAAGTGCAAACATCCAGGCCAGACCACTTTCTACCCTTGAGTTGAGCTATTAACTTTATTTTTAAGTTTTTCCTTCTGGGGATGCTGGGTTGGGGAAATTGCTCAGCTGAATTCTGAACTGAGTGATGATGCTTTGGACTAAATCTATGGTTGTATAAAGCAAACAGAGTTCAACCTTTGCTTCAGTTTCCCTTGTGTCAGTAAAGAGGCATGCTCAGAAGCAGTAGCCTCCACTATCAGGGGCTTTGAAGGAGACCTAAAGAATGAAACTGGGTCTGAATCTGAAAGTTTTAAGAACTTGGCTGCTCACTGGTAATTAAATTGAAATAAGTGGTACATGTCCTGCACTAATCTGCAATAGAGCAGCAGCTTCCTATTTCCTTTCCAAGGTACTGGGAGGCTCCCCATGTCACAAGCCAAACAGGAAACTTCTCCAGCTACAGTATATTCAGTTGAACTGCTCCATACATCCACAGGCCATCCAATTTCCTGGACACTAACGTCTGTACCAAATCTCTAAAATAAAACATATTTTTATTTTGCTTATTCCTCAATGAATGCTGTCACAAAATCCTTGTGGTCCAACAGTTTTAATAGTTTTCTGGGAGGAGATGTCACTGCTTTCTGTTTGCTTCTCAGCTTTCATTCTAGCATTGAACAAGCAAGCTTTAGAGACTAAGAAGGACAGACCATTGTGTGCTTTAGGAGGAAAGTCAGGTGGGGGGAGTTGGGAATTGCACTTACGACTATTAATGTCCTGAAACTGAAATTTACATGCTCTCAAAAATTCCCACAGATAGGGCATGTGTTTACATAGAAGAAAAGCTGAGCTTTCTGGTGTGTCCAGAACCTTCCATTCATTTTGAAACATATCACTTCTAATGTCAGTCACATTGATATCAGTGAGACTTACTCCCAAGTAAATTATTTACAATGCAGCTTTCTTTTATTTTCTTGAGGCAGGTATATCTTGAAATATATTTTGTCAATCTGTGAAATAAACTGACAACCATCAAAGAAGAACCCCAATTATTTTTTCATTAATTTGGATTAATTTAAATTAATTGCATTTCTGTTTATGTTTTGAGCAAGGATACTAAAACATGCGACAAATATATACTGCATATTACTTATTATACAATGATAATAGTAAAAATGTTACCAGAACATGGGTAAGTGTAAACAATTTAGAACTATACGGTAGATAATGTCTTTTCTCTAATCAAAGAGAGCAATTTATCCATGTCAGCAAAATCTGTCAATTTTACCAACCATTCCTCCATAGTGAGTAGTATTGAATCTTTCCATCTCTGTGCATAAAGCAATCTTGGTGTTGTAGTCATGTACTGAAATAATCTTCCATGGTTTTTTTCTAACTGTTTAGGTATTAATCCTAAAGTTCTGGCTTCAGTTGAATATCTATATACTAATAAAACTCCCATTATCATTACTGCGTGAAATGATGCACCTTAGAGCAACATGTTTTGAATCTAGGTACCTCAAATGGGTTAATGTACCAAATGCATCCAAATTCTGGGACCCATGATCCAAGAAGGAATGAAATTTGGAAAAGTTGGGGCTGCTTCAGGCTGCTGCTATGGCTGAGCTGGTGCCACAGTCACATGAAGGCCATTTTAAACATTCCATGACAGTTTCCCTGCCAGTTTTGCAATCCTTTACTCTCTCCCCCATCTAGCAGCAAAAAAGGAAGTGATTCATCATGTGGCATTTAAAGAAGCAACAACTTTAAGGTGCATGAAGAAAGGCCTGGATTGATTGATTGATTGATTAAATTTGAATATTGCCCATCTCACTATCCAGAGGGACTCTGGGAAGCTTTATTGCTTTATGTGTACTTCTGTGGCCCATATAGATGCACATACAGTATATCTATATCCCATTTTTTGTTCAGGAACTCAGGGTATATACATAGTGCTCCATTCTCCTATATTACCTCTCAACAGCCCTGTGAAATAGGTTGGACTGAAAGTGAGCTGCTGTAGTTGCAGATGGAGTGGAAACTGAATCTCTCTGGTGTCAGTCAAATTAGCCACTAAGCCAAACAAGCACATTTACTGAGAGAAAACCTGGAAGGAACATAAAAAATCCTGGAGCCACTTGCCTTTATACTCTCCATATTACATCTTGAGGGCTGATTTTTAAGCAAGGCCATGTTTAAGTGGACATAGAACATAGAATAACAGGATTCTTCTGCAGCTGCTTGCCACCGTTCACGCGCGTCACCCCCTGGCCTCCATTTCACCGGCAGAGGCCTTCAGAAAAGGCCTAGTAAAATATCAGAAAAGGAAGGGTCTAATTACTTACTGGTGTTTTATGGAAAGCTCAGATTTAATCTTAAATTTAAATAGCATTAAAAAGACTGTGTCATGCCTAGTTCTCTCAAATTTCCAGGACTACAAATTTTTCAAAGTGTAATTCTCATCACAAAAACCCATCTTAAAGAATCCCACATCTCAGGCACCTGAAACTGAAAGTTACTTTGAACTGTATAAAAAACCAGCCAGGAATCTCAAGGTTGAAAATTAGGCTGGGAAGCCAGAAAAACATCCTAAAAGAAAGCGGTGCCAAATCTGTTCCATTTTGTTGGACATACCCAGTGGTAGGATTCAGCCAGTTCATACCAGTTCGATAGAACGGGTAGCTAAATATTGCTGCATTTGGAGAACCGGCTGGCTTCCAAAAGTCCAGTCTAAGCCTCAGAGGCCTGGAGGAGGCTTCCCAGGCCTAGAACGGCCCACCGGAAGTGCATGGATACCATTTCTGGAAGTCCGTTCTAGGCCTCAGAGGCCTGGAAGAAGCCTCCCAGGCCTAGAATGGCCCAGCGGAAATGCATGGATGCCTCTTCCGGAAGTGCGTTCTAGGCCTCGGAGGCCCAGGCCTGCATCAAATAAGAGAACCAGTTGTTCAGGTATTTGAATTCCACCATTGGACGTACCATGCAGTCATCTAGGTCTGCCTCCTTGAATTATAGCTGATTCACTAACTGGTACCTTCCAGAAAAAACTGTTGTCGACTTCCCCATTTAACAAAGAGATGGCCAGTGGAAACTAGAAAGTCAGTGTTGTATAGTAGTTGCAGTCCAATCCACTTTGAGTTGGTGTGGTGAAAAGAGGAGACAGGAGAATTATGTATATCACCTAACAAAAGAGAAGGTGGAATTGCATTATATATAAAAGATCACTACATCTCTACAGAAATACACAAAACCTAGGACAGTGGTTCTCAACCTTTTTAATGCCACGACCCCAACCGGTCGTAGGTCGAGGACTAAACCGGTCGTAAGTCGAGGACTAAACCAGTCGTAAGTTGAGGACTACCCAACCGGTCGTAAGTCGAGGACTTTCCCTGCCCGGGAGCGCCGCGCATGCGTGGTTCCGCCCCCTGCGCCGGCCGAGGCGTAGCTGGCAAGTGGCAGAGACGGAGCAGGCCGACCACCAGCTGGCCCAGCCCAAGGGAGGTAAGGCACCCGCTGGAAAAGGGGGAAAAAATGGCAGACAAAAAAAATGGCGGACAGCCTTGCATGGAGACCCCCATGAAATGGTCGATCGACCCCAAATGGGGTCCCGACCCACAGGTTGAGAACCACTGACCTAGGATGAAAACCTCCTAGAATCCATGTGGATCAATATAAAAGGGGAAAAAATGACATTGCTATAGGCATATACTGCAGGCCCCGCAACCTAGCAGAAGAAATAGATGAACTCTTTGCTAATCAATTAACAAATGTATGTAGGAAACATGCCACAGTAGTAATGGGAGACTTTAATTACCCTGACATCAACTGGGAGGCAAACTCTGCAGCAAATGGAATAGATTCCTAATTAACTTAGATGACAACTTTGTCATCCAAAAGGTAGAGGCGAGAACTAGAGGAAAAACTATATTGGACCTAATTCTTATTAACAGAGAAGAAGTGATAGAGGGAGTTGAAATTGCCAGAACCTTGGGCAAGAGTGACCATGTCATACTGGAATTCAATATAATGCAAACACAAGCAATAGAACATAATCCAACCAGTGTCTTAAGCTTTAAAAGAGCTGATTTTAACAAACTGAAAGAGAGCCTAAGCAAAATGTCATGGATAAAAATCCTAAAGGGGAAAACAATTCAAGAAGCGTGGGAAACACTGAAAAATATAATCATAAAAGCCCAGTCAAATGCAATACCATTAAAAAAAAACAAGAAATCCAAGAAGAAACTAGCATGGTTATACAAAAAACTCTCTGATAAACTGAAAGACAAAAAGAATAAGTACATAAAATGGAAAGAGGGACACATAACTAAGGCAGAATATCAGCAGATAGCCCGAATCTGCAAAGATGAAGTCAGGAAAGCAAAGGCTCAGAATGAACAAAGACTGGAAACAAAAGTCAAAGATAATAAAAAGATAATATGTTTCTTTCAACATATAAATAACAAGAAAAACAACAAGGAAACTGTCGGTCTACTAAAGATGGCAAGGAAGTAACAGGCAGCACTCATTCTTTGCATCAGTTATTATCTGGGTCTTCAGAGTGGAAAAAGGAACATTACAAGGAACGGTTGCTGGAATTGGGTATGTCTAGTTTAATGAAGAGAAGAATGAGGGGGGACATGATAGCAGTGTTCCAATATCTCAGGGGTTGCCACAAAGAAGAGGGTGTCAAGCTATTCTCCAAAACACTTAAAGGCAAGACAAGAAGCAATGGATGGAAACTAACCAAAGAGAGAAGCAACCTAGAACTAAGGAGAAACTTCCTGACAGTTAGAACAATTAATCAGTGGAACAACCTGCCTCCAGAAGCTGTGAATGCTCCAACACTGGAAGTCTTTAAGAAGAGATTGGACAGCCATTTGTCTGAAATGGTATAGGGTTTCCTGCCTGAACAGAGGGTTGGACTAGCTGACCTCCAAGGTCCCTTCCATCATCATCATCATCATCATCATCATCATCATCATCATCATCATCATCATCATCATCATCATCATCATCATCATCGTCATTGTCGTTATTATTATTATTATTATTATTATTATTATTATTATTATTATTATTATTATTATTATTATTATTATTACTACTACTACTACTACTACTACTATCATTATTATTATCCCTCTCCAGAAAAATATTCCCCCCTAACAACTTTTGAAATCAGGCAATTTAGGAAAGAATTGCCCAAACCAATAGAAGATCCTATTGAAGTAGGAAAACAGGTAGAAATTTTTTTAGGACTGTTGAAAGAAAAATCATCAGGTTCAGTCCAAGCTGGGGATAAACAAAATGGAGGCTGTTTGGAAAGAAGGTTGATGTTTATTTTGTTGCCAGAAACTTCAGTGACACAGCATGTTTTGGGGGTAGCTGACAAAATAGAGCTGGGAATGGTGGGTTTTTATACCTTCTTTGGGCTTTATATTTGAGATTCTTCCTGTTCCTGTGGCTTGTACTTTGACCTGAGCTTGAGTGTGCCCTTTTGGTATTCTAATGGTAGTGGGTTAATCCTATTATATCCTAAAGGTCATATTCCTGTCCTTGGAAGTCTTTGTTTTTCTAATCCCATCAGCTCAAACCTGTAGGAAGCTGTAGGAAAAGCTTTTAGTAAAGCCTTGGGAAAAGAAGAAATTATTCAGTTAATGGTTATAAGATTTTCTAAGCATGATAATGAAGACCTTTCAGAGTATTAAAAATTAAAAGGGGATATAAAGGGAACATGTAAGATAAACAAGTAGGCAAAAGTTATTATCTGGGTCTTCAGAGTGGAAAAAGGAAGAACACAAGCTATAAAAACCCATTGCAAGAGGAAATGGCTAGCCAGGGAAAATTAACTGAATGAGAAAACAGGAAGAAACCTCTTTTTCTAAGAAGTCATA
Organism: Protobothrops mucrosquamatus; assembly: GCF_001527695.2. Classification (NCBI taxonomy): domain Eukaryota; kingdom Metazoa; phylum Chordata; class Lepidosauria; order Squamata; family Viperidae; genus Protobothrops; species Protobothrops mucrosquamatus. The sequence goes on from NW_015386302.1 coordinate 798,817, forward strand.
AAAAAGGGAGCCCAGAACTCAAAACTGACAACTGAGTATGTGTAATTGACTGATTGATATTAACTGACACACCTTGCATAAATTATCTCCTAATTTTAATGTACATGTGATGTATGATTTAGTATGTAGCAGGAAATATGTAGGAGGCAGTTGGAAAGAGTGTAACCTCATAGTAACTCAGCCTATGGCAAACGAGGAGGGATGTGGCGGCCGGGACAGGGTTGTATAAAGAAGGGAATATTTTGGGTTGAAACTTTGGAGAGAATCAAGCTTTGATAGCTTTTCTCCCTGCTTATTGTAATAAACAAAACAAAAGGCCTTCACTGTGTCTTGGCTGATTATTGGTCAGGCAAACTTGCCACTGGTCATGACGGAAAGTAGCCAGGAGCACATAACAGCCTTGGGGGCTCCTTCGGGATTTGCATGCATTCCATCATTGGCAGCTGGGGATGTCTGAAAAGGGGAGTGTGCACCTGGATAATTTTTCCCAGCCCTAAAGGTCGGATTGCCCCTGCTGAAACAAAGAGGAATTGGAAATTCCAAGACAAAAAGCCAGGATCCAGTGCAAACCTAAGGGAAAGTCAGCCGACTCAAGGAAGGACTTCAACTCAGCCTGACAGGTAAGATACCAGAGGGATATTTAGATACCAGAGGGATATCCATGGCAATAAGAATTTGAAGAGGAGGGATGCCTCCCTGGCCAGTGTGTCGGCCAGTAAAGAAAAAGAGAAAAGTTATTTACATTCCAGAATGAACTCCCTTAGAGACATGGGAATCCCTTATGGAGAATGTTGAAGTAGCCAGGAGCACATAACGTAAGCAAGAAAATGGTAAGAGAACACCTGTCTGATCTTGATGAACATAAATTACCAGGACCTAACGGATTACACCCCAGAGTTCTGAAGGAGCTGGCAGATGTTATCTCAGAACCACTGTACCATATCTTTAAAAAATCTTGGAGCACTGGGAAACTACCAGAGGATTGGAAAAGAGCTGATGTGGCTCCCATCTTCAAAAAAGGGGGGAAAAAACAGATCCAGGAAATTACAGACCAATCAGCTTAACATCAATACCTGGGAAGATACTGGAAAAAATAGTAAAAAAAACCAGATCTGCGAACATCTAGAAACAAACAAAGTTATAACTAGAAGCCAGCACAGGTTTGTTAAAAACAGATCATGCCAAACCACTCTTATTTCATTATTTGACAAAGTGACTAAATTAGTAGACCAGTAAAATGCTGTGGACATAGTATATTTAGACTTCAGCAAGGCATTTGATAAAATATGATAGACAGCATCACCACCAGATGGATTTGTAACTGGCTGGCAAACCATACTCAACAAGTAGTCCTTAATGATACTACATCTACATGGAGGGAAGTAAGCAGTGGGGTATCCTAAGTTCCATTTTAGGCCCAGTACTCTTCAATATCTTCATAAGCAATCTAAATGAGGAAATAGAAGGGGAACTCATCAAATTTGCAGATAACAGTAAGCTGGCAGGAATAGCCAACACCCCAGAAGACATGCGCAAGATCCTAAAAGATCTTGACAGGCTTGAACAATGGGCCTTATCCAACAAAATGAAATTTAATGTGGAGACTTCCAGTTTGCTGAGGCAGCCTATATGGACATCTGGAAGGCAAGCTCTGTCTTCTGCGTTCAGTTTCGCTTCGCTGGGGGACCCTGGAAAAGGTCGAAAGTCACCATGTAGGGGCAACCAGCAAGGAGGGGACACCCGTTGGATCGTGGGAGGGTGGTAGCTCTTCCGCTTGATCCAGGGCAGCCCTTCAAACCGGAAGACGAAAGACCGGCCATAGCAATATGGTTCGTAACTAGGTTGCAGACAGCCAAAGTCACACTCACCATCAAGCAATTTTAAGGCAGCGCGGACAAGATCTACCTCTCTTAAATCCTAACTATTTTCTTTACCTGCATAAGCTGCCTTAAATACTTTCCCACTTATGGAGAGGGAAGGGAGATTTTACCCCTCCCTCTAAAAAACAGCGGTGACTAACTATCCAGGGGAGTTTTTTTTAAAAGTTGCAAGAATGGGGAGCTTTCCCGATAGGGGTAGAGCTCCCTAGCCTTCGCATTTTTCCAGCTGTGAGGGCTGAGGTGAGCTCCCCCAGAGTCGGGGACTTCTCCGTGCTTCGGGCTCCTTCGTTCAATAGAACGAAGCCAGACGCACATCTAATCTCTGCTGCTTTAGGAAATTAACGACTGTGAGTAGAATTTAATATGCAGACAGGGCCTAACAGGAGTTTTTGAAAACTGTTTGAAATGGGACTTTAACTCTAGAATCTTCTTTGTATTTATTCTAATTTGAAGAAGAAGGAATATGGCTGCGGAAGGGTGTTTCTTCTCCTTTGACTGAAACATATGAGACTTTCGTTTTCTGGAAATATATGAGACTTTCACTTTTTGGAAACTTTCTCTTGGACTATTCTATTGTAACAGACCTAGCTACTTTGTATTGTTTGGGCAAGTATTCTTCCCCCATTGTTGTTTGAGGTTTTTATAAGACTATTAGATTTTTTTTATTTCAAGAAAATGGCCTCTAAACGTATGGGATTTTTTGTTTCTCAGAAAAGCACGATCTCCTCTGCAGCTGTTTTAATATCACAGCAACCAAAACTTGATATTCCTCCGCCTTCCCCCCCAACTTTACTGAAAGAGATACAGAATGTATTGAAAGACAATGTAAGACAGATTAGAATTGATATGAAGAAATTTTTTGAAAAGAAATTTGAAGAGAAAAATGTAGAGATGAGAAAAGATATATTGTTTGCCCTTCAAGGCTTGGCATGTTATGAAGAATGTGTTGATGGAGGGGTGGAGGAAGTAGAGGAACATGTTGAAAGTTTGAATTTAAACTGGAAATGGAGGAAAAAGTGGATTTAATTCAAAATGAGGTCGTTACAATAAGAGAAAATCCTTGAGAGAAACTGGAGGAAGAGAATGCAGCAGATTTGGCTATGGTTTTGACTTGCCAGCTTGAAGATATCATGAGAGAAATGGAAAAAAATTATAGAATTAATTTTCGGGCTGCAAGACAGGAAAACCTTCCAAGAGATGTTGTTATTTACTCTTCAAGAAAATCAATTTGTAATGGAACCATTCAAGTTTTTTATAAGCAGAAAATACCACCCAAAGTATTTAGAAGAAGAAAGGATTTTGCCTTCTTGTTTGACAAGGCACCAGGAAGGAAGGAATTTATGAAGATGAAGTGGTTGAAGGAGTTATGCTATTATCAGGTGTGACAAAATTACAAGACCAAGATGAAACTAAGCAACAAGTTAGAGAAATTGGAGAGGATCAGAAAATCTAGAGAATGACCCGTGCAGCTTATAGATGCAAGAAAGAGAGTAGTTAAAAAGTGGATGTATGAACTGAGACATTAATTTTGGAAATAAGAATTTTCTTTTATGTATAAGGTATTTTGTTTAGGGAGCAATTTATTATGTTAATAATAGAGCAGGTTATGAATTTTAGATCATTATTGTTGTTTAAATGATATAATAGTTTACTTATTATTATTTTCAATTGTTAGTATGATGTTATTATTAGTGTGTTTAATAACTGGATATGGGGTTAAAAGAGTGGTTTTTGTTTTGTTTTGTTTTTGTTTTGTTTTTTTAGTGAATTTTAGAGTATTATTGTTGCTTAAATGATTTAGTTTTATTTTTTACTTTTTAATATGATGTTATTATTATTGTGTTTAATTGAATTTTAACTGAATTTTAGAGTATTATTGTTGTTTAAATGACATAATTGTTTACTTACTTTTAATTTTAATTACTAATATGATTATTATTGTGTTTATCAATTATATATTTGTTGATAAGAGAGTCAAAGGAGGTTATAGATTTGTTATTTTAATAGTTTTTAGATAGAGTTAAAGGAGGTTATAGATTTGTTATTTTTATAGTTGTTTAAAATTATTTAGAGTATGATTATTTTATTATTATTCCTGTGATTGGCTCTGGGAAGTGGGGGAGGAGGGAGGGGGTGGAAGGGTGGGTTTTGAGGGGGGGATTTATATTGTAAAATGTTACAAAATTTTCAATTAAAAAAAAAAAAGTTGCAAGAATAACCTGATCCTAATTGGATTCTTATTTCTTAAAGTTTGTGGATTAAAAGACTTTCTACTCTTACTGAAGATCTGGGTTTTTACTTATAAAAAAGAAGAAAAACTGAAAGATTATAAAAACTTTGGACTTAAAGGAAAAATTTAAATATAGGGGCGACATCCTGTGGCTAAACCTGATATTACAACCTGTTATTGTTTAAAAGAGACTTGGCTGGCAGCCTAGTGCAGGGGTCTGCAACCTTAAACACTCAAGAAGCCACTTGGACTCATTTCCCAGAGAAAAGAAAACACTGGGAGCCGCAAAAGTTGTGCATGCACATGTGCGTACGCGAGGGGGAGGAGCTTGACTGAAGAGTTTAATTAAAAAGAAATAGAGGCTGCTGTGCATGAGTTCTCTCTCTCTTTCTCTCTCTTTCCTCTCCCTATCTCTTTCTCTCTTTCCTCTCTCTTTCTCCCTCTCTCTTTTTCTCTCTCCCTCTCTCTCTCTTTCTCTCTCTTTCTCTCTCTTTTTTTCTCTCTCCCTCTCTCTCCTCTCCCTCTCCCTTTCTTTCTCTCTCCCTCTCTCCCTCTCTTTCTCTCTCTTTCTCTTTCTCTCTCTCCCTCTCTCTTTCTCCCTTTCTCTCCCTTCTTTCTCTCTTTCCTCCCCCCTTCTCTCTCTCCTCTCCCTCTCCCTCTTTCTCTCCCTCTTTCCTCTCCCTCTTTCTCTATCTCTTTTTTCTCTCCCCTTTCTCTCTTTCTCTCTCTCTTTCTCTCTCTCCCTCTCTCTCTCCTCTCCCTCTCTCTTTCTCTCTCTCTCTCTTTCTCTCTCTCTCTTTCCTCTCTCTCTCTCTCTCTCTCTTTCCCTCCCTCTCTCTTTCTCTCCCCCTCTCTCTCTTTCTCTCTCTCCCATCTCTCCCTCTCTCCGATCTTCTGCTCACCTGGCAAGCTGGCTTCAAGCTATTCTCCAACAGGCTGGCTCTCTCCTGCCCTTCCTGCTTCCTGCAGAGACGCAGCCAAGGAAGGAGCCCCGCCCAATAAGCTTGTCAGCTCGTCAGAGAACAGAGTAAGGCCACTCTCTTTTTTACACACACACACACACACACAGAGAGAGAGAGAGAGAGAGAGAGAGAGAGAGAAGGGAAACACAAGTGCCTCTCTCTGTCTCTCTCTCTCTCTCTGTGCAAATGGCAGAGGAGGCTGGGAGCCGCAGGAGAAGGCTCAAAGAACCGCATGCGGCTATGGAGCCGCAGGTTGCCGATCTGTGGCCTAGACAATAGATAAGACTTATAACCTTGAGACACTTATCAGCAGTGAAGCCCAGCTGTGTTCCATACTCACTGAATTTTTTTTTATTCTCTGATTGCAAAGCCTTTAATCTAACACATTACTAAGAGAATATGGAGGAAGATCAGGAACAGATTCTCTTTATGCTGAAAGCGATTTACCAAACTATTCTTACAGCTACTGAAGAAATAAGAGGTTACAGAATAGAACGGGATGTCAGCCCAGATACACGAACTCAGATTTTGATTACAACTGAAAAATCAACTACATGGAATATAACAGAAAAAGTGGACCAATTAAATACCATGACTGAGGATTCAATTGATCAACAAGTACAGTCAATAGAAAACCCAGAAAAGGGACTGACAAAATGGAAAAGGGAAAAGATTTTCTACATAAATCAGAAGAAACCTGAGGATCAAGAAGAACAACAGATTGAAGAGAAGATAAACAGTTTAAGACAACTACATCAATATGGAAAAATAGAGAGAGAATTTGTTAGTCCTTTCAAAAAAATGGCGATCGGATGGTTTTTTCTACGTCAAACAACATACATAATAACACAGGGAGATTTATTTGATGACTCAAAAGCACGGACATGGAAGACAATTTGGCAAAGAAAGAAAGCTAGAAGAAAATTGGGGTTTTGACTTACTAGTGAGAATTAAAACAGAATATTCTCAAAATAGACAAGATGTGTACCTTGAATATTAGAAATTGTTATGAGTTGAGTTAAAGGATACTTTGGTTATTTAGGACTTGGAAATATAAACATTAATAGTTAAATTTGAATATTGAATATAAAGGCAATTAAAATATACATAAACTAGAAATGTATTGATGAATGTAACAAATATGTTTTTTATAATAATAATAAAAAAATATTAGCTTAAATATAAGATAGTAGATATTGAGAGAAAAAAGAGGAAGTATTAAATGTTGAAATAAGAGAAATTTTGGTTATTAAATTTAAGATATTTGGAAATTACCAGAAAATAAGAATATTATATTGTATTATTGAGCAGCTGATGTAAGATCCAGGGATGAATTGTGATAAAGGGAATTGGGGTTATTTAAAATTTGGAAACTTATTAAACGTTAAATTTAAATATTTATGGGAAACTAAAAATTGGGAAAAACTTACCAGGACATTGATTGTCTAAAAAGATTGAATGTTAAAATGACTAAGATATGTATAAGCTAAAAATTATTGATAAATGTAAGAAAGCTATCTGTATTAAATTGATATAATAAGAATTGTATTAATTCAAATGTGAGACAGTAAATACCAAGGGAAAAAGAGAGGAAATATTTAATGTAATGGTAGATAAGATAACCTTTATTGTCATTTTTTTTTACTGTGGGCACAACGGCACACATCAAAAATGAAATTTAGTTGCCCGCTCTCAAAGTGAAACACATACATGACACACACCTAAACATACTATATACAACATATGTATAGACCCACACCCCTACATATACATAACAAATAAATATTAAATACTGTCCATCTTGAATATATAAAGGAAGGAAGAAACTTGAGAGTTCACAAGGTTAATGCTGTATGGAATGAAACTATGGCTGAATCTGGATGTTCTGCTACGGATACCACGAAGCCTCCTCCCAGAAGGTAACAAGGAAAACAGGTTGTGAAGAAGATGTGTAGTGTCCCAGATAATCTTACGGACCCTGCTCAAGCAACGCTTCTGTGCTATGTCCTGGATGGGAGAGAGGGAACTGCCAATGATCTTTTCGGCCATTCTCACCACTCTCTGCACCGCCTTCTTGTCTGAAGCAGTGATGATAGTCTGTGATTTGTACTAAATAAATTTGTACGTTATTGAATTATGAACCAACCCAACCGCCACGCTGCTTTTCAAATATGTAAATGTAAAACTGGAAAATCAATAAATTTTTAAAAAATTAATGTGGAGAAAAGTAAGGTTTTACACCTGGGCAAAAAAAACCAGATTAGGCAAAACCTGGCTCAAAAGCAGTTATCATGAGAGGGACCTTGAAATCCTAATGGACGATCACTTAAACATGAGTCAGCAGTGTGTGGCAGCAGCCAAAAAAGCTAATACAAACTTTGCTTGTATAAACAGAGGCATAGAATCAAAATTACGTAAAGTAGTAGTACCACTTTATAAAGCCTTAGTAAGGCCGCATTTGGAATACTGCATCAAGTTTTGGTAATCACATTACAAAAAATATGTTGAAACTTTGGAAAAAGTGCAAAGAACAGCAACTAGAATGATTAAAGGCCTTGAGACTAAAACATATGAAGAACGGTTGCAGGATTTGGGTATAGCCAGTCTAGAAAAAAAAAAAGGACTAAAGGGGACATGATAGCAGTATTCCAATATTTGAGAGGCTGCCACAAGGAGGAGGGGATCAATTTATTTTCCAAAGCACCAGAAGGCAAGACAAGGAACAATGGATGGAAACTAATCAAGGAGAGAAGCAACCTGGAATTAAGGAGAAATTTCCTAACAGTGAGGACAATTAATCAGTGGAACAGCTTGCCATCAGACATTGTGGGTGCTTCATCACTGGAGGTTTTTAAGAAGAGACTGGATAGTCACTTGTCTGAAATGGTATAGGGCAGTGATGGCGAACCTTTTAGAGACCCAGTGCCCAAACTGCAACCCAAAACCCACTTATTTATCATGGGGTGCCGGGTGGGCGTGGCCGCGGTGGTCATGACAGACTGGGTGGGTGGGGCCAGGGGAGTGGGGGCCAGTCCGTCGCCATCTCCGGGGCATGGCCCGTGTGCCCACAGAGAGGGCTCTGAGTGCCGCCTCTGGCATGCGTGCCATAGGTTCGCCACCACTGGTATAGGGTCTCCTGCTTGAGCAAGGGCCTGGACTAGAAGACCTCCAAGGTCCCTTCCAACTCTATTCTGATTGATTGATTGATTGATTGATTGTATATATGGTCTTTTAAAGTGACAATTTTGATGCTTTTATAGGTAGTCCTCACAACCACAACGAAGCCCAAAATGTCTGTTGCTAAGCAATTCAGTGAAATTTTAAGTTAGTAACATGGTTGTTAAGTGAATTTAGCTTCTCCATTGATTTTGCTTGTCAGAAGGTTGCAAATGGTGATCACTTGACCCTGGGACCCTGCAACCATCATAAATACATGCCACTTTGCAGGCATCTGAATTTTGATCATTTGACTATGGGGATATTGTAATGGTTGTAAGTGTGAAAAGTGGTATATCACTATTTTCAGTGCTGTTGTAATTTTGAACAGTCACTAAACAAATTATTGTAAGTTGAGGATTACTTGTATTTTGAAGTTTGCAATGTGGCACAAACAAAAAAGTTTATGCTCCCTAAGTATAAGAGATTTCATGAAGTGTGTATGAACACTTTTTCATTTACTCTGTGTCTGTTAGTTATTACCAAGATTGGGAGATATGATTTAAATCTAAACAAAAAATCAGTATGCACATAATTATATGCCATGTCACTAAGGATATTTTGATAAAACGTCTAGAAAGAACAATACAGTAATCAGTTATGAAGTGCATAAGCTTTATTTCTAGATTATTTGGATATTACTAGTGTTATGTATTAAGCAATTCAAAGGGTCTATTATAAAGAAACGGTTAACTGATTGCTTTATTTGAATGATAGACTGTCTGTCTGTATAACTTTAAGCCTGTTGTTTTAGGCGGGAATACTTTAAACCAGGGGTGTCCAAACTTTTTTCAAAGAGGGCCAGATTGGATGAAGTGAAGGTGCTGGAGGGCCGAACATTTTTCCGAACATTCTTTGAACCATTACAATTAAATGCAAATGAATTATTTTATGCCTCTTTCCTCTCCCTCTCTTTCCTCTTTCTCTCTCTCTCTCTTTCCTTTCCCTTTCCTCTCCCTCCTCTCTCTTTCTCTTTCCTCTCCCCCTCTTTCTCTTTCCTCTCTCTTTCTCTTTCCTTTCTCTCTTTCTCTTTCCTCTAACTTTCTTTCTTTCCTCTCTCTTTCTCCTTTCTTTCCTCTTTTCTTCTCTTTCCTCTTTCCTTCCTTTCTCTTTCCTCTCTCTTTCCTTTATTTCTCTTTCCTCTTTCTCTTCTCTTTCCTCTTTCTTTCCTCTCTCTTTTCTCAATCTTTTTTCTTTCCTCTTTTTCTCTTTCCTCTCCCCCTCGCTTTCTTTCTCTCTTTCCTTTCTCTTTCCTCTCCTTTCTCTCCCTCTTTCCTCTTTTTCTCTTTCCTCTCTCTTTCCTCTCTCTCTTTTCTTTCTCTTTCCTCTTTCTCTCTCTTTCTCTTCTTTCTTTCCTCTCCCTTTCCTCTCTTCTCTTTCTCTTTCCTTTCTCTCTTTCTCTTTCCTTTCTCTCTTTCTCAATCTTTTTTCTCTTTTCTCTTTTTCTCTTTCCTCTCCNTTTTTCTCTTTTTCTCTCTTTTCTCTTTTTCTTTTTTTCCTCTTTCTCTTCTCTTCCTCTCTTTCCTCTAACTTTCTCTCTCTCTTTCCCCTCTTTCTCTTTCCACTTTTTCTCTTTCCCTCTCTCCTCTCTTTCTCTTCTCTTTCTTTCCTCTTTCTCTCTCTCCCTCTCCCTCCAGGTTAGGAGAGAGAGAGAGAGAGAGAGAGAGAATGAAAGGCAGATGGCGCCAAACGGGCGGGGAGAGCAGGACGGAAGGTAGAAGCTCCCGGCCGCACCCCCATCGCTTCTTCAGCCGAACAAGCAGGGAGGGGCAGGGAGGGGGAGCAGAACGGGAGGCAGCGGCTCCAGTGGCGGCGGCCCCATTGCATCCTCAGCCAAACGAGCAGGGAGGGGGAGCAGGACGGGAGGCAGCGGCTCTGGTGGCAGCCACTGCAGCATCGTCGGGGTCCCCGTTGCTGCCCCTGGCCCGGCCGCCGCCCCCGCCGCATCCTCAGCCACTTCGCCGTCTTAAGAGGAGGGTGCCAAGGCCGGGTGCACCATGGGCGGCCGCGCCAGCAACGGGGAGTGCCGACGAGGGGGGGTCCCGATCGCCGCCAGCCCCACCGCCCTCGCATCCCAAGGTCTCCTTCTCCTGCAGCGAGGGCAGCAGCGGCGGCTCCCTGAAAGTGCCCTAGGAAGGTGCCACCGATGGGGCCGAGGTGGGGCCGGGCGGCAGACAGCCCTGCGGCAGCCAGGCGAGCTTCATGCCTGACTGCCGTCCGGCCCGGGCTGGGGAGACATGTGGCCGGTTCGGCTTCCCGGGGAGCGATGCTCCCGCTGGCCGCCGCACCAGCCAGGACTACCGCCCAGCACGGGGAGACATGTGGCTGGCTCGGCTGCCCAGGGAGCGGCCCAGGAAGCGATGCCCCAGCCGAGACTGGAACAAGTAAGCCGGGGGGGCGCACCACCTGCCCCGCAGCCGCTTTGCGGCAGTGCTCCATGAACTCAGAGCCCCCTCCCTCCCCCCGGCACTGACCCTCTGTCTCCGGCTCTGCTGCTGCTTGGCGCCGGCTGGGCATCGGACAGGCTGCTCTCGGGGCCGCGGTTTGTGGGAAGGCTGGCCCGCTCAGCGGAGGCTCGGGCAGGCCACTCCCAGCGGGGATCTTGGGGCTTCCCCGCATGGCTCCCCAGCCACGTGTTCCTGGGACGGGGCCAGCCCGGGAAAGGGACTTCCTGGGCGCCCTTCTCCCAGAGGGCGGGGCACCCAGGCGCAGGGCCAATGAGGAGCCCTGCGAGGGGGCAAGTCCCATGAGAGAGAGAGAGAGAGAGAGACAGAAGTGCAAGTGCAAGTGCAAGTGCCTCTGTCTCTGTCTCTCTCTCTCTCATGGGACTTGCCGGAGGGCCGTGGGAGGGCCGCATTTACATAGAGCAGGGAGGGCTGTTAGAGGGCCGTATTAAACCGGAACGCGGGCCACAAATGGCCCGCGGGCCGGACTTTGGACATGTCTGCTTTAAACTGATTGGCCGCCACCTAGTGGCGGTCCGTATAAATATAAGTCAGGCAGCTGCTAGAGCAGTGGTTCTCAACCTTTTTAATGCCGCGACCCCAACCGGTCGTAAGTCGAGGACTAAACCGGTCGTACGTCAAGGACTAAACCGGTCATAAGTTGAGGACTACCTAACCAGTCGTAAGTCGAGGACTTTCCCTGCCCGGGAGCGCCGTGCATGCGTGGTTCCGCCCCCTGCGCCGGCCGAGGCGTAGCTGGCAAGCGGCAGAGATGGAGCAGGCCGACCACCAGCTGTCCCAGCCCAAGGGAGGTAAGGCACCCGTCGGAAAAGGGGAAAAAAATGGCGGACAAAAAAAATGGCGGACAGCCTTGCTTGGCGACCCCCGTGAAATGGTCGATCGACCCCAAATGGGGTCCCGACCCACAGGTTGAGAACCACTGTGCTAGAGCTTGCTTCTGTGAGGTCCTAATAAAGAGCTGTTAATTCTACTCCGTGTCTTCAATGCCTCGCTGTTCCCACTACACTAGTATGATATAGACCCGTGGTGGCGAACCTATGGCACGCATACCACAGGCGGCACGCAGCGCCGTCTCTGTCGGCATGTGCGCCATTACCACAGATAGAGGGATGCCGGGGTGGACTTCTCCCCTCCCCCTCTCCACGCATGCGGAGTCTGGGCATAATCGAGGGATCTGGGCAGGGTGAGGCTATAAAAGGAGCAAATTTGGGCAGAAGCAGCATTTGGTGCAGACAGCGAGCGAGCACGAGCCAACAGTGGTAAGTTTCAGTGGGTGCTGCTTGGAGCCCATCGAATGGCCAGCCACGCAGGGGGGGAGGAGGACAAGGGGCGGCCTGGTGTCTGAAGCTGCCTTGGCTGGCTGCTGGCCTCAGCAGGCCCCAACGAGGCAGCATTCAATCACCGGCTGCTCAGCCTTGTGGGGCGGTGGCGATGGCGGCGGCAATGGTTGGGAGGGGGGATTGGGTTCTGTCCCCTTTTACCTCATCCAGGGGCCAGGGAGAAGTTGCCTGCACAGCCTCGTGCATGGCAGCAGTGGCGGCGGTGGCCTGGGCAGGCTCTGGTAGGCCAGGCAGGGCCCAGGAGCCAGCCAGCCAGCAAGCAAGAACAGGGTTGGGTGGGGGGATCTGGATCTGGCCCCTTTTACCTCGTCCAGGGGCCTGGGAGAAGTTGCCTGCCCAGCCTCATGCACGGCAATGGCGGCAGCGGAGGCGGCAGCGGCCCGGGCAGGCTCTAGTAAGCCAGGCAGGGCCCAGGAGCCAGCCAGCCAGCCAGTGAGAGCAGGGTCAGGGGGGATTGGAATTTGGCCTCCTTTACCTCGTCCGGGGGCCGGGGAGAAGTTAGCTGCCCAGCCTCGTGCATGACAATGGTGGTGGCGGCGGCGGCGACCCGGGCAGGCTCTGATTAAGACAGGCAGGGCCAAACAGGGATGAGCGCTTCCTCACCTGCATCCGGGATGCCATCTCTCAGGTGCTGAAGGGCTATGATTGGAGCCTGGTGCCCATGCCGGTGCGGGGCCACAGAGTGCTGAAGACCAAGCCACATATCAAGCGGCCCATGAACGCCTTCATGGTCTGGGCGCAGGCGGCATGCAGGAAGCTGGCCAACCAGTACCCACACCAGCACAACGCTGAGGTCAGCAAGACGCTGGGCAAGCTCTGGCGATGAGTGGGCCAGCTCGGAGCCCGGGCGAGGGGTGGCAGCGGCAGCCACGGGAGGGGTGGCAGCTTACCTCAGTCGGTCGGTCTGTCTCCCCCGTGGCCAACCCTCTCCCCAGGCTTGTGATTCAGTGTGTGATGCAGACAATGGCTTCTCTGACTCGGGGGAACGACTGGCCAGTTGCATTTGGCACCAGAGCCCCCAAGGGCTTGCGGTTGGCCCGGCTGGGTGCTGGTCCTTCCGCCACTGTGTGGAGACTTTCTCCGTCCAAAGCTGCGAGTTTTGAGAATTGGAGCTAACTGACTGGCTCCCTTTGGACCGATTTTCCAGCGTTGTTGCCAGCAAACAGGCCGGAGGTATGGCTGACTGTGGATGATGGGAGCTCCATCCTCCAGTTGTTGGGAAAGCCGTGTGTTGGGCTGGCCTGGAAGATTTTTAAGCCTGAGGGGGGGAGTCCCGGGCTCAGTAAGTGGAAGAAGTAGCGGAGTGGCCGCTTAGATGCAGCGTTTGGTTTAAGTTGTTGAGATAATCAACCGACCTGGGCATGTTCGGACCTTTTTCCTGACTAAGCCGCCTTGAAAACCGATTCGACTTTCATCGGTTTCTGTCTGCAGGCAATTCCTGTCCTGTTGGGTGATGGTTTGATGAAGGAGGGGAGCTGCGCGTTGGAAGGCCTGAAAAATTAGGAGGTCCCTAATTTTAAGTGGACACCCATGTTCAGGAGGGATCAGACTGGAACAGGGTGATGTAGTCCCAAACATACATGTGTGTGCAAAACCTGGCTCTCATGGAGGTGTTTCCAAACATTGGTTTACAACAGGGATCTTCAAACTTGGTTCTTTTATGACTTGTGGACTCCCAGAATTCCTCAGCCAACATTCTTCCCTTCCTTTGAAACAAACAACCCCCCCCCAATCCTCCCATTCCTGCCTTCTGAATTAAAACAAGAGAAAGCCAAGTTTTTTATTTTGTGGTCTTTACATATTTAAACTGCAGCTAGAAGGAAGTGGGGAAGAAAACCATTGCGAGACACTCTTCTGTTTTAACTTTTTTTCGTTGTCACTTTTTGGAGTTTTCATCCTGTTTTCGTGAGAGGGCAGCGTTTGGGAGGGGATGTAGCTGCCCCCTCCCCCCCAAGCCATCAGCTGAGCAAGATGCCCGCCTGCCCGCATTCTTTCCCATGTCCGAGGCTTTCGTTGTCGTGAGCATTTCTGTTGAGGATTGGCGGGGGAGTGGCTGTTTGGTTTTTATTCCCTTCCCATCTGCTGGGTGGTTGCAGCAGGTTTTGGTCTCTTCTGTCATGCTTTGAGGTTACCCACGAAGCACATTTGTTTTGGGGGGAGATCCCCACTCTGGTTGCTAAGCTTACTTAAACCCTCTTCCTCCACCTCCTCCTCACCGGAGCCGCCCTTTGTCTGCAACCAGCCCCTGCCCCAGCCCCTGCCTCGCCTTGCCCCATGGCAATGGCACCCCTGCCCTGCCCCCTCCCTCACCTTGCCTCACCCTGCAGGACGAGCCTCCTGCCCACTGCCCCACCTGTCAGAGACCCCCTGGATCTCCCCCAACCCTGCCCGGCCCCCATAGGCATCCCTCCTCAGGAGCATCAAGGTGGCCACACCCACCGTAGCCACACCCACCCAGTCTGCCATGACTACCATAGCCACACCCACCCAATGGGCCATGCCCACCCAGCACCCGGCGATACATAAGTGGGTTTTGGGTTGCTGTTTGGGCACTCAGTCTCTAAAAGGTTCGCCATCACTGGTCTAGCCTATTGAAGAGAAGGATTAGGGGTGACATAATAGTTGTCTTCCAGTACTTTAGGGGCTGTCACAGAGAAGAGGGGGTCGACTTATTCTCCATAGCACTTGAGGGCAGGACAAGAAACAATGGCTGGCTCCTTAGAAATCCAATTTGAAACTAAGAAGAAATTTTCTGATAGAAGGGCTTATGTTACATGCCTGTTGCTTTTTATTACATTTTCAGTCTATTATTGTTCAGTGTTGGATATTCTCATTTCACATACAAGATTCAAAATTAGGAAAAACAGGCCTCACATACAGAATGTTTGAGGCTTTTGGCAATAGAGAAAAAAGCTATAATGTATAGGTATTAATTATGGATCTATAATATTCAGTCATATTGTGGCCATAGACCCTGGCTTCACTATGAGTACTTGTAATATAAATGACTTCTGCTAGTGTAAAAACAGTACAAAAATCCTGGATTTCAGCATAGCTCAAACGTATTATAGTAAAACTAGCAGAAAAAGTAGGTCCTCCTACATTTTTAAAACGGCTTTTATTATGAAACATATTTTGAGTCTTGAGTAACGTTGGCAACACAAGTCAATTGATCCAAGACTTTTGAAAGCAATCGAATGCCCCAGTTGGATTGTGAGATTTGTTTGACCTAAATGGCTATTTCTTTGTGAGGTTTTGCTGGAAACGACCAAAAATTGTTTACAGAGTTTAAAAACTGCATTTAAACACACCTTTTTCAAACGAAGGAAAAAAATAAATGAGAAAAAAAATATCGGTTTCCAATAATTGGGTTGATTAAGTAGCTTCATTTTCGATCCCGGAAAAAACAAAAACAAAGGGAACTTGGAAGTTTCGTCCTCGGCGTTTCTACAAGATCTATCTCTATAACAACGGTACCTGTTCAACCACAGAGAGGCGGCTTCCCGCGTTCTCATTTTGAGGAGCCTACTTTCTGGAACGCGATGACGACACAGTGGGCGTGGCGTACATTCCGAACTACAAGGAAGCAGTGGCTCTGCCCAGCCGGTGCAGCGGTTCATAGTTAAATCAGCCGTTGGTGAGCGAGTCCTGCTGCGGGCGCTCGTCTCCGGTGTAGCAAGACACCTTCAGCTTTGGCCGCTGCTGCGCTTCTGGTTCTGCTCGCTGAAGTTGAAGTCGTGTCATCTACGGGCCGCGAGCCTTGCCAGTAGCCCAGTGCAATGGAGAGCGGCGGGAGCGGGTCCGGCTTCGTGCGCGGAGCCGCCCGAGAGAAGAAGAAAGGCAAGAGTGCTGACGAGTCTTCGGTAGCTGCGGTAGCAGGAGAGCCAGGTGGAGGCGGCGGCGGGGGGAAACCGCGGAAATTTGTAAGTAGTTTTGAGAGAGAGGGAGGCCACCTGCCTTGTTGCAGAGGGATTTGGGGTAGTCCTCTGGCGGAGCTGCCCTACCTGCCTTTTCTTTGGTTCCCTGCGCTGGTGGAGCCGGCTCGGCCTTGTATATGGGTGCAGGCATTGCCCCATCAGTTTCTCGACGGGGCGAGGCAGGAAGTTTCCTTTCCTCATGGGTCCGTCCAATAACAGAGTCTGAATTCTGCCTGCCTGAGTGTGAGTCAGGCCTCGGCTCTACCCTTGCATCACCAACTTTTTTGGGAAGTTTTTTCTATAGATTTAGTTCTCCGCGTTTGCAGGATTCCTGGACTGTATCTTGATTAACCTTAACCCCAATCTTCACTTGATTTTTCTTTAATGGCATGTAACATCTGCAGTTTGCACCGTTCAACCTTATATTCTGCTTTAAAAGTTTCTATATCATGCCTGGATTAAGGTCCATTGAAAAAGTAAACATACATAACAAGCTGTGACCTTTATCTGCATTTTTTTAGCCAGCAGTAAAGTCTCCTTCCAGAGTGCTCTGAAGCTGTTCTTAGAATACTTTTGAAGGGATCAGGGCAGATTAGAATATAAGAGTTGAGTCAGGCAAGATCCAGCTTAGTTCAGCATTTGGTTTCCAATAGGAGCCAGCCAGATGCCTCTAGTTCCTCCAAGCAAGAGGTGGAAAAATACCTTTCATCACTTGTTCCCTTGCAACATATATTTGGAAGCAAACTACCTCCAACCTGGAGATAACTCTTTGACCCTTTGATAGATCTTTAATAAAGTTGACCTTGTTGAATCACGCAATCCCTTTTAAAAACTGTCCAAGTTAGGGACCATCATACATCTTGAGGAAATGAATTTCACAGCTGTCTGTTTCACGTCTTCCAGTTAGCTTCACTGATCAACTTGTCTTAGTGTTTATTATTTATTCGATTTTTATTCTGCTTTTATTTTGTGCAACTCAGGGTTATGCCTGTAATGCTCCCTTTTCTTCCAATTACAACCCTGTGAGGTGTGGTGAGCTGAGACATAGCAACTGACTTAAAATCATCCAGCTTCCTTCTGTACCTCATGGAGTACTAGAACTCATAGTCTCCCAGGTTCTAGTCCAACTCCTTAGCTCGTACAACAGGTTGCCTTTCTGGTGTGTGTGTGTGTGTGTGGAAATTCTCCATGTTCACTTTCTAATGTCATGAATAGTTTAATATAACTCATTCATGCCTGTCCTCAGTTGCTGTTTTTTCACATCTCAGATCCTGGTTTCTTGCCTTTTCTTGAAGGGACATTTGGAGCCCTCTGATCATTTTGGTTGCTATCTTCTGCATGTTTTGCAGCTGAATTATATTTTTCAAATATAACCAGCACTGCATTGAGATGCAGAAATACCATACATTTGTACAAGATGCTTTAATTTTCAATGCATTTCTAAAGTTACCTTGTGCCGGACATTTTTTTCACAGCTGCTACACCCCAAGCTGATATTTTCATTGTCCTATTACTTTATTCCCAGTTCTCTTTTCCAGAATTCCTGACAGCTCGGACTCTTATCAGCATATATGTGCAGTTACTTTTTTGTGCATTTTATACTTAACCTACCTGATCCTGTATTGATGCATGTTTTGCCCAGCTTAAATAGGAATTGGAAGATCATTGACTACATTTCGGACTACCTAGAAATGAACAAGGTGATTACTAGAAGCCAGCATGGGTTTGTTAAAAAAGATCATGACAGATAAATCTTATTGCCTTCTTTGACAAAATGACAAAGTTAGTGGATCAGAGAACTGCTGTGGATATATCATCTTCATAAATGAGAATAGAATAGAATAGAATAATAGAATATTGGAGGTCTTCTAGTCTAGCCCCCTGCTCGAGCAGGAGAACCTATACCATTTCAGACAAGTGACTCTCTTCTTAAAAATCTCCAGTGATGGAGCGCCCACAATTTCTGAAGGCAAGCTGTTCCACTGGTTATCTGTCCTCACTGTTAGGAAGTTTCTCCTTAATTCCAGGTTGCTTCTCTCTTTGGTCAGTTTCCAACCATGTTTCTTGTCCTGCCCTCTGGTGCTTTGGTGAATAATGTGACCTCCTCTTCTTTGTGGCAGCCCCTCAAATACTGGAATACTGCTATCATGTCTCCCCTAGTTTTTCCTTTTCTTTAGACTAACCAAGTCGAAGTCCCATAGCCATTCTTTGTATGTTTTACTCTCCAGGCCTTTGATCATCTTAGTTGCTCTTTTCTGAATTTTTTCCAGACTCTCAACATCTTTTTTGTGATATGGTAACGAAACTTGGCTGCAGTATTCCAGGTGTGGTCTTACTATGGTTTTATAAAGCAGTACTAATACTTTGCGTGATCTTGATTCTATGCCTGTGTTTATACAACCCAGGATTGTATTAACTTTTTTGGCTGCTGCTGCACACTGCTGGCTCATAGTCAAGTGAGAGACAAAAGGGGAGCTAATCAAATTTGCAGGCAACATCAGGCTAGAGGGAATTGTGACCACTTTGGGAGATAAGCTCAAGATTCAGAAGAATCTTGGTGGACTTAAATATTGGACCGTATACAGCAAGATGCAGTTCAGTGATGTGAAAAGTAAGGTCCTACAGTTAGGCAGAAAAAACCAAATGCACAGGTATAGAATAGTTGCACCTAGCTTAACAGTAGTAACTGTGAGAGAGATTTAGGTAACCTAATAGACCACCACTTAAGTATGAGCCAGCAGTGTGCTACAGTTGCCAAAAAAGCCAACGCAATCGTACTTTGCATCAGCAGAGCAATAAGATCATGAGAAGTGATAGTACCACTTTATATTGTACTGATGAGCCCAAACTTAGACTATCGTGTCCAATTCTGGTCATCATGATATAAAAAGTATGTTGAGACTTTAGAGAGAGTGCAGAGAAAAGCAATAAAGATAACAGGTTTGGAAGCTAAACTGTATGATGACCAGTTAAGAGAACTAGGTGTGTGCAGCCTAATGAAAATAAGGATTGGGGGGTGAAATGATAGCTATCTTTCAGTAGAGGGACTGTCACAGAGAAGAGGGGGTTGTTTTCCAAAGCACCTGAGGGCAGGAAAAGGATTACTAAAGAGAGATCCAACTTAAAACTAAGGAGATATTTCATGACAATGAGAACAGTCAGTGGAACAGCTTGCCTCCGGGAGTTATGGGTGCTCCGTTGGTGGAATTTTCAAGAAGAGATTGGACAACCATTTGTCTGAGATGATGGAAATGATGGATATTTCCTTGGAAGAAGCGATAATAATTTTCTCAATTGAGATAAAATTATCTGACACTAAAATCAATTATTGCTCTCTGTGTCAAATTCCATATTTGAGCAAGGCCCTGTAATATCCAGGCTGTTTTAGACAAAGCTATGTATATCCATTACCGTCTGCCATTTGACTTGCTTATGGAATGAAAATAGTGATAAAGATTACTGTGTTGGGTTGATTGCCCCAGAGACTGCATGTGGGTTATGCAAACTTATTATTTTGAGTCTCTCAAGATTTTTGAATATTGTTGGCCAAATTTAGTTATTGATACTTGTCAATAATTTGTTCTGGAAGATGCGATGAATCCTAAAACTAACTAGTTTTGAGAAAACCACATGACTTACCTTGTGACCCACTATTTCAGCCAGAAGAAATAGTGAATCATGAGATAGCCGATGTCAACAATTTCTTCCTTATGCATTCAATACTGGGAGAAAGATGAATCCCAGGACAAAATTTCTGCTTTAAAATTTATTTATTTATTTATTAAATTTATATACCGCCCTATCTCCCTTACGGGACTCAGGGCGGTGAACAGGCGATACTAAAAACCACAATAATAAATAAATAATTTCTGTTCTAAAATCAAATTAAATAACATCATTGAATACCGAATTTGATGAGTTTTGAAGCAGTTGAGTGCCGAAGTATGACTGTATTGGCAAATATGTGCAACATGGTTTGGTATTAGGTTATATGGAGTCTGTTGTAGTTGAGAATACTTAGCTCATAATTTTTAAAGAAATAGAACATAGAATAACAGTGCTGGAAAGGACCTTGGAGGTCTTTTAGTCCAACTCCCTACTTGAGCAGACCTTCTATCATTCTAGACAAACTGTTGTCCAGTCTTTTCTTAAAAACCTCCTGTGATGCAGCACCCACAATTTCTGGAGGGAAGCCATTCCATTGATTAATTGTTCTTACCATCAGAAAATTTCTCCTTAGTTCTAAGTTGGATTCCTTTAATGATCTTCTATCTGTTACTTCTTGTCTGGCCTTCAGGTGTTTTGGAAAATAGGTTGTCCTCTCTTCATGAGAGCTCCTCAAGTACTGTTGTCATCTCACCCCTAGTCCTCCTCTTTATTAGACTAGACATACCTAGTTCCCTCACCTGTTCATTGTATGATTTAGCCTCCAGACCCATTATCATTATCTCTTCTCTGTACTCTTTCTAGGGACTCAGCACCTTTTTTGTATCATAGTGAGCATAACTGCATGCAGTATTCCAAGTGTGTGGTCTTACCAGTACAGTATAAAGCTGCACTATCACTTACTTCTTAGAATCTAGATGCTATCCCTCTGTTGATGCAGCCTAGGACTGCATTGGTTTTTTGGGCAGTTGCAGCACCCTGCTGGCTCATACTTAAGTGCTAGTCCACTAGGACATTAGATTCCTCTCATTTAATACTACTGTTGAGCCAGGTACCACCTGTTCTATACCTGTACATTTGGTTTTTCTTGCCTATGTATAGGACCTTACTTTTGTCAACACTGAATTGCAATTTATTGAATAAGGCCCAGGGTTTAAGTCCATCAAGATCCTTCTGAATCTTGAGTTTGTCTTCTGAAATATTAGCTATTTCCCCTAGGCTGGTGTTGTCTGCAGATTTGTTGAGTTCCCCATCTATTCCTTCATCTAGCTCTTTTACGAAAATGTTGTACTAGGCCCAATAGAGCCTTGAAGTACAACACTGCATGCTTCCCTCCATGTAGATAAGAGGTCCCCAATCCCTGATCTGTGGCCCGGGACTGGTCTGTGGCCTGTTGGGAACCAGGCTGTGTAAGTGGCAAGTGCGCAAAGCTGCATTTGTACAAGTGGTGGGCACACACAAACCATCCCTTCTCCCCCCTCCCCCCCGCTGCTGCTGCCGTTCCGCAGAGCTGGAAAAATTGGGGACCACTGATGGAGATATAATTCCACTGAATACAGTTGGTCAGCCAATCTGGTGGTTGTACTATGTGTCCCATATTGTTCTATCTTACCAAGAAGTAGGCTGTGGTCTACTTTGTCAAATACGTTACTGAAGCCTAGGTAAACTGTCCATAGTATTTCTCTGATCCACTTATTCAGTCACTTTGTCAAAGAAGGCAATAAGATTTGTTTGGCATGATCTGTTTTTAATGAACCCATGCTGGCTTATAGTAATCTCCTTGCTCGTTTCTAGTTACTCACAAATTCATTGCTTGATTATCTTTTTCAGAATTTTTCCAGGTATTGACGTCAGGGTGATTGTAGTTTCCTGGTTCCATTTTCCCCTTTTTGTAGATTAGAACCACATTATCTCTTTTCCTGACCTCTAGTAGTTTCCCCATGCTCTAGATCTAAAAAGGTTTTGTTCAGTGGTTCTGTGATTCCATCTGCCATCTCCTTCAGAATCCTGGATGAAATCCATCTGGTCCTGGCGATTTGAACTCATCTAGAGTGGATAGGTGTTTTCTTGCCTATTTTGATTTGAATTCCAGTTCTGTCTCCTATGGTGCTGCTTTTGATAGGTTGGACTATTTTTTTTTTTATTCTGTGAACCTTGAAGTGGTAGTACTTGGGGCTTTACTGGATTTCATGGTAAAACCTACAAAATAAGATAGATGGTGATTTAATATTATCTAGGTATTCTGAGTTTAATTCTTCCTGGATTTAGGGATGGGATTTGTTTATTTATTTCTTTGTGCCCAATTGTTCACAAGCTGTCATCAGATACTAAAGAACTAAAAGGATTCTGCTAATTAGGTTGATTAGATATCTTGCAATAGTGTCAATTTGGTTCCAGCCCCACATATTTTTCTTTGCACTTTTAGTGAGAAGTAAGATTTTGGTTGTCTCTTGTTTTAGAAGGCCCACTGCAGAATAAGTGAGATCTGTCAGCTCATATAGTGTTGTCCATATGCATGTTTATAGAATGTAATTGGGAGTTATCATAACTGATTAGTTTGATATCTTCAAGTTGGCTGTAATTTTTTACACGACGCTTTAAGAAATATTAAAATGTAATTTAAATTTTTAAAAATAAAACACTTCAGTGTCCATTTTTACTGTCTTCCTAGAATCTTAGAATATCTGAGCTGGAGAGTGCCTTATACATTTTCTGCTCTAATTGCCTTCTCAATACCACTAATTCAGGAATTCTTGAAGTGTAAATATTGCAAGCAAATTAAGGAGTTTGCATTTTATTTGTGGAGGATGGCATGTAAAACTTCACATTCCACCTGAACAAACTAGCTGCCAATTCATTAAAGATGGGGAAATGAAAATGTTCCACTTTTGCCTGAGCAAGTGGGAAAAAAGTTGCTGCAGCAGCTGCTGCTTCTGCCTCATAGAAAAACCTGTTGGATCAAGTGCAATGTGGACAAAGCTGCTAGTGTGTTTCAATGAACCCTTGTTGCAAAGAAAGTGAGAAAAAACAAAGTAAAGACACACATTGGTGAACTGAAAGAAATAGGGGCTTCAAGGCAGCAGTCCCCAGTCCTATCCTGCTGTGGCTGCGGGTGATATTTGCTGAAAAAGCCACCAACAAAGAAGGACCCGGGAGGGGGGAGAGAAGTTGATTCCTTTGCGTAGGAGGTGCCTTATGTTGCACATCCCCCCCACCTCCACCCCAGGTTTTCCTTAAACCCACATTCTAGATAAAGAGGGCCACTGGTTTGAAAGAAGGTTAAAAGAGACCACCTATGTTAAAATTGAACAGCCCTCTCTCAACAGAGGGGGAGGGATATGACACTACCTTTCTCTTGTTTACAACACAGTCTTTTCAGTAGTTCCAAGAAGATTCCATACCCATTTGCACTTTGATTCAGGTGACCCTGAGGGCACAGATTATACCCCCAAGGATCCTCAACTACTCTCTGAGAGCTAATGTCCGACTTTCAAAGTGCTAACAACTAAATCAGGGGTTCCCAACCGGGGGTGCTCGCACCTCCTGGGGGTGCGAGACAATATTCCAGGGGGTGCAAAAACTTGGGTTTTCAAAATTGTAGTGTATATGCATAATTCGTTGCTGTTATTTCAAACTTTTGTAAGGGGTGCGAGAATATATCAGAAGCTTTCTAGGGGCATGGGGTATAGAAAAGGTTGGGAGCTGCTGAACTAGATGATTGCAGTCAGTCAGAACTGAAAATGCTTCTTAAATGAGAAGAAAAACATCTTAAAGAGAAAAAACAAAGGAAATCGATTGGTCTTTTGAAAAAGCACCTTTGGGACAACCTTGACCTGAATGACTGAGAATCTCCATAGAAAAACAGAATGCTATCATATCTATTTGTCTGTCCATCCTCTCTCTCTTTCTCTCTCTCTCTCTCTCTCTCTCTCTCTCTCTCTCTCTCTCTCTCTCTCTCTCTCTCTCTCTCTCTCTCTCTCTCTCTCTCTCTCTCTCTCTCTCCCCCTCCCTCCGTCTGTCTCTCTCTGTCTCTCTCATACAGTAATACTGTATATGAATAAAGTAGCTACTTAGTTGATGCTGCCTATGTAGTAATTCATCATGAAAGTCAACAAGACAACCTGAAGTTCCTGTTCTTTGAGTAATGACTTCCTCTCAATCTAGATCTGATTTGCATTTTTTCTTTTGTTGGTGTTGCGGCTTTTGACATTTTATGGTACATCTGTCAAAAATTTAATATTTTGATGTGTTAGAGCAGGGCAGAAGCACAAGTGAGGCCGACATGCTTTAGCTATCAGTAAATGATTTCTACTTTTGTAATATTGAAGCATGCTGGATAGTCTTTTGGGTGTAACAGTTTCAAAAGTGTTTGCTTGTTAACTCATTTCATCACTTCACTGTTCCGTTAGCTGTAAGCTTTTGGGTGGGTAGCCTGTTTCCTGTATTTGAAACCACAAAGAGAGATGGAGACTGTTTTAGTCAGATATGAAATGCTAGGGAGGCTGAATTCTTTTACCCAAATGAGAAGTATGAGAAGAGTTGCATTTGCTCAAATAGAATTTAAGCTTGAGGCTGCAATATAAAATGAAGTAAAAATGAGCAATTTAGACAGTAGTGTATAGAAACATGGAAGATCTAATGTGAAGTTCTGGTCAGCTTCCTTTATTTCTTGCAGCAGCCAAAACTAATAAAATCCCGGGTTATATAAACAGAGGCATAGAATCAAGATCACGCAAAGTATTAGTACCGCTTTAGAAAACCCTAGTGAGACCACACTTGGAATACTGCAACCAATTTTGGTAATCACACTACAAAAAAGATGTTGAGACCTTGGAAAAAATTCAGAGAAGAGCAACTAAAATGATCAAAGGCCTGGAGACTTAAAACATATGAAGAACAGCTGCAGGACTTGGGTTTAGCTAGTCCACAGGTCAGCAACCTGCGGCTCCAGAGCCACATGTGGCTCTTTGAGCCTTCCCCTGCGGCTCCCAGCCTCCTCTGCCATTTGCAGACAGAGACAGAGAGAGGCACTTGCGCTTCCCCCCCCCCCTCTCTGTGTGTAAAAAAGAGTGGACTCACAGTGTTCTCCGATGAGCTGAAAAGCTTACTGGGTGGGGCTCCTGCCTTGGCTGCATCTCTGCAGGAAGCAGGAAGGGCAGGAGAGAGCTAGCTAGCCCAGTTATGCTGGCTCAGGAATTCTGGGAGTTGAAGTTCATGAGTCATAAAAGAGCCGAGATTGCCTACCCCTGAGCTTGTTGGAGAACAGCTTGAAGCCAGCTTGCCAGGTGAGCAGAAGATCGGAGAGAGGGAGAGAGGGGGGAAGAGAGAGAGGGAGAGAAAGAGAGAGGGGGGGGGAGAGACTGAGAGACCCTTTTGACATCTAAAATGAAGATAACACTGCCTATACCCTTTTTTACCTTTGTATATATAATGGTATAAAAGAATATATGCAGTGTTATCTTCATTTTAGATATCAAAAGGGTTTTGCGGCTCCAAGTGTTTTGTTTTCGGTGGGAAATGGGTCCAAGTGGCTCTTTGAGTGTTTTGGGCTAGTCTAAAGAAAAGAAGAAATAGGGGTGACATGATAGCAGTATTCCAGTATTTGAGGGGCTGCCACGAATAAGAGGGGATCAAATTATTCTCCAAAGCCCCAGAGGGGAGGACAAGAAACAATAGTTGGAAACTGATCAAAGAGAGAAACAACCTGGAATTAAAGAGAAACTTCCTAACAGTGAGGACAGAAAACCAGTGGAACAGCTTGCCTTCCGAAATCGTGGGCGCTCCATCACTGGAAGTTTTAAGAAGAGATTAGACAGTCACTTGTCTGAGATGGTATAGGTCAGTGATGGCAAACCTTTTAGAGACCGAGTGCCCAAACTGCAACCCCAAACCCACTTACGCATTGTCGGGTGCTGGGTGGGTGTGGCCTACTGGGTTGGTCTGGCCCATTGGGTTGGCGTGGCTGCGGTGGTAACAGCAGACTGGGGGGGACTAAAAAGTTCAATCAATTCCAACTTTGCAAGATCTTTTTTTTCCCCGTGAAAAATTGAAATTGACTGATTGAACCTTTTTTTTTTTTTTTTTGCACGGTGGCAGAGGCCTAAAGCGAAAAGGTTTTATAAAACCCAGCTGAAGGCCTAGGACTGGGGCGACGGCGCGCATGCCCACAGAGAAGGCTCTGAGTACTGCCTCTGGCACCCTTGCCATAGGTTCGCCACCACTGATATAGGTTCTCCTGCTTGAGCGGGGGGGGGGGGGGCTGGACTAGAAGACCTCCAAGGTCCCTTCCATATTCTATTCTATTCCATTCCATTCCATTCCATTCTAAATACAGTTACACTCAAGGGAATTAAAGAAAGTGAGGATTAGATGGAATACAGAAAGAAAAAATAAATTGTAGATCATTCATAACTTCGCAGGATCCAATCTGGATCCAGTCAGATTGGATCCTGCAACATTATCCTGGGACACATATATTCGCCTTCATTCATTTATAACTTTGTGGAATCTAAATATAGCACTTCTAAACCATTGGGTGGTTTTACTGAGTGGAGCCACATTTAATATTTTTAGAGGCTCACCAGTCATAGAGAAAGAGCCAAGTTACATGCATGAGTTTGAGAGGGAGATCTTTGAGAAAATATAGAAGGATATAGAAAAAGAGACAGTGAGCACAGTGGCTAACACATCAAGCAAGAGAAAGGTAGCAGGAGACATAGAACAACCAAGAGAGTTTTATACTCCACATTGGCTATTCTTCTAGGTCACATGCTACAGTGCTACATAAAGACTTCATGTTTTCCACTTCTGGTTTAAGGAGATTAGCTTAGTCTTTATTTTGTGTTTATAACTTTTAAAAAAAAATAAAGAGTGATCATTTGCATTTCCTTTCTGTTTGCTTTGGCATTGTAACATGTTCTGCTTATAGAAATCATCTTGTAGTAGTGGATTTCTACACTGGGTAGGGATTGGACTAGATGTTTTCCACAGTACCTTTTAATACTTGCATTGTATGATTATATTAATTGTGTTTAGTGTAAGGATTTGAATTGCATCATGTTCACAATGCTATTTGCGGTCCTGATAAGCATTGTTCTGTATGGCAAGTATATTCAGTCAAACAGACTTATAGTTTGTAGCTGCCTTGGTAATCTATCTAGCTGTATGCATTAATCTCTGTAAGCAGCTATCTTTCAGATCTATGCAAAGATTGTTGTCAGCAGCAGTGACATTGGAACTGCAGCTTGCATGCCTGATTGTGAACTCCATCTGTTCAATACACATTTTAGATCTCAAATATAATATACATCCCATTATTTTACTGTACTGTATATGCTAATGCCTACATTCTGGATGACTGGGTCTTATCTGATTATAGAGATTACTCGGGCTAAATGAATGTAAAATAACAAAACATCTCTTGTTTTGAAGGAAAAGTTTTTATTCTTTCTAAATAAGTTTTCTAATATACAGATGATAGAAAATATGAAATTCCCAATTTGGTTTGAATTGATTACACCAAAAGATGTCCATATGTGAACTATGGAAAAATTTGTGGCTTAAAAGCAATCTTCAAAATGTCTAAAACAGACAATCTTACAATTCATATTTAGCTTTTTATTTTGTATTCAGAATATATGCCTTTACAAGTTTAGGTTCTTTAGGTGCTACAGTATTCTAGTGATATCTAGGTTTGCCAGATCATAACGATACGGTAAGTAATGCCATATTGGAGGCTTGTTTAAAATTTCACAATTTTAAAGAGTGTCATGGTTCCGATAGATGAGACCAGAAGAAAATAATAACTCTGAGGCAATTGCATTCCTCAAAGAATACTTTTAATGGCTACATAGTATCGGCACGGTCAAAGGTGAAACCAAGACTGAAGGTTCCCTCCCGCCAAGGTTACAAAGTAACAAGTTGAACTTCCCGCCCCTATAATATGTCATACCACAATCCCCAATTATCTACTTTGGCGGGCTTTCTAACGGAAACTCCAGCCTGCCAAAACTTAGGTAGCTTGACCTTGATTCCCACAAGAAAATATTTGTTATGACTAAACTAAGAGAACACATTTCCCTCTTCCCATTGCTGTGGCAACCGAAAATGAGCCAAAGTTGGATGTGGCCAGGATCGTTTGAAGGTTTGACAAAGAGTTTTCATGTTTGTTTATCCGTTAATTGGAAATGAGAAGTTTCTATGAGTAAAAATGGGATTGTGAAGAATACATTGTAGCCAGAGCAAAAGAGAAAGTTGAGTCTGCCAGGGATGGTAAGCTGAATTCAGAAATTCCATGGGTCAAAAGTTCCCTATATCTGTTATGTGGGATTCTAATTCATAGAGGGGATATTTTTAAGTGGTAGCACATACCCATACATTCAGTGGAAGAACTTTTCTCAAAATTGTAGCGGGAGGGAAAGAATTACATTTTATCTCTTTCCTTTGAAAGGGATTCCTATTTGCTGATGTCTATGGAGATTCTCAGTCATCCAGGTCATGATTCGCTTCTCATTCAAGAAGCGTCTTCATTTCTGACTCCATCAGGACTGAAGAAGCTTCTTGGATGAGAAGTGAAATGTGTTCAAGGAAAAACAAAGTCCAGTTGCCTTTTGAAAAAGGACCTTTGGGACTATTTGCTGATGCTTTTTACAAAATACAGAATAGAATAAGGAATAACAGAGTTGGAAGGGACCTTGGAGGTCTTCTAGTCCAACCTCCTGCTGAAGCAGGAGACTCTTTTGCATTATTGAAACTTATAGCTTAAATGCAAAAATGCAGATAATTCAAATAGATATTCTATCAGTTAAATCGTTCTTTTTCCAATGATTTTTCGCCCAGTATCCTCTATTTTTGTCTTTTATTCTTCACATACAGTTTGGAACTCTTCTCCAGAAATATGTTGTCTTCATATTTTAAAAATGTGTTTTAGAATATCTTGGTTTTTGTATTTACAGATAGCTTGGATTTTTGTATGCAAAGAATACTGTCTGAAATACACATTCACATAAAGCTTGCTCTAGTACAATTCACGCTCTTTAGCTCTTTGGATGAAATGCTAGGGGGCTTAAGAATTGCTATTAAATAAGATCTAAAGAAAATGGTTTAATTGTGTTTCTAAGAAGAAAATAACTAAGAAGAAAATATTTGTGGACATTAATGCCCATGTTATGTGTATTGCTAGCCCTTTCTCTTTCGCTGGATTTTTTGTAATCTATTGATTCATTTTTTTCTGCCTTTTTTGTTTTCCCCAATTGTAGAATTTGAAGCGTGTAATGGCAGATGAGGTAAGAGCAATTGTGTTATATATTTTTGGCATTAATTGTTTTTTGTAAATCCTAATAAATTCTAATATAAATTTTGTGCATTCTCTTCCCTGGGTTTTTACTATTAGCTTTCTGACTGCTAACTTTTTTCTTTTGTGAAGTGTTTGCCTTGATAGAGTATATTAACCATTTTTAAAGATGATATAGTATTCCCTGATGCTACTCTTTTTGCAAGAAATGTCTGTACATATTTAATGGTATCATTTAATGGCATCTTTTGTGGAAGCTGTGTCACTTTGACTCTGGCATCCAGTTTGTTCAATGGATTAAATATATAGTCTGCACCAACAGATTGAAAGGAGAGCGTAACTCTTAACCACTTGGCCTCCTTGGTTGCTTTTCTAGAATGGGTCTGGAAGAAAACATATTATGTTACCCCTCCCCTTCTTTATAAAAATCTGATTCTCTGAAGTATTCCTGTACATAATAGGCATTGGGATGATAGGCAACCACAAGAGTTCCCATTGTTTTCTCTCATCTTTAAAATGCACGCATTATCTTGATACTTAATTTGAAGTATTGTTACTACCTAAATATGCCTCTAGTGAGAAGACAGGAATTCTAAATAAATCTTTGTATCCCAAAGGTGGTGGTAGTGGATTGTCCATCAGTAAACAAACTGAATTTAATTTAGATGAGAGGGATGGTTATAAAATCAGCATATGCAAGGACAGGATACTCTGCTTTGGATAATGTTGCAGGCCTTTTTAAAATAGAAATTGAGAAAGACTGCTTTTATCTGGTTGAGTGGCAGTGAAAACTGCAGACAATGTCCTATCCCACTTTAAAAGAAAACCTTTCAAATATTATTCAAAAAGTAAGCATTTCATTTCCATCCATTTTTCTGATGTACCAGGCTTGGTATAAAACTGACGAATTTTAATTGATTTGCCCCTATAGGATAGTGTATCTTTGTTGTGTCTGGGTTTTTTGGGGGGTGGATGGGTTCTAGGATACCAAGAGGCATGACATAGCTAGTTGGCAAGCAAATTCGCAAGCTGGAAAGGGGTTAGCAGCATCAGGATTGTGAAAATATACTATATTGTTCAGAGAAGCAATAGGAGTAAGCTGAAGCAGTGAGAAACACTAAAAAGTGGTATTTATAGTTTTGCCATTCCCTATCCTAGAAACAGTTGCAATATTTTCTTTTAAATGTGTTATAGCTACTGATTTTAGCAAAAGAACAATGCAAAAAACAAGTACTTAAATCATATGTTTATTCTTTGAAACTCATGTGAATGCTTGGGACAGTCCCTAAGTTAGGCACTTGTTCAATCATTGTCAAAAAGTTTAAATCTGCCCTAACATAGAGTTTGACCCAAGAGGGCATATTGAGTTTCCTTGAGTCAATCCTCCATCTTGAGACCATATAGAATTGTAACATTATTGTCACAAGGGACTGTGAGTTAAGGCTTAAATGGTCACATCAAAGATATTGAGAGGTGAGAAAGTAAATACAAATCAAAGTAATATTAGCCTTGCCAACCCAAAAGAGTTAGTTTAATAGTTTAATAAAATAACAGAGCTCCTTAGCTGGACATAATTTCAGTGATAGATAATCCGTTAGCCACTCTGCATTTAATCTTCTCACTGGTCTCTCTGTTTGGAATTGCATCTGCAACAGTGTGTATGTGGGTGTGTGTATTGTATACAGCAGCAGAAAAGCAATCGATTTTGTAAAACATTTTGCAGACATTTGATTCAGTACATCAAAGTAAATCTATTTTGATCTGATCGCTTTTAATGGAATGATTCAGTTGAAACTTCAGTGAATCAAAGCACCACTAGAAGCTTTGTGCAGTCCTGATAATTAGAGAATTGCATGAAGAGATTTAAAAGAACATTGATTTTGATTTTTCAAATACATTGCCAAAGTGCTCATACATTATAGTTAAGAAAGTAGCACAATTTAAAATTGAATGGAAAAGAAGAATAGAAAAAGAACACCAGTGTTAATTTTATATTTTATTAATCAGCTTGAGAGATTCACCAGTATGAGGATAAAGAAAGAGAAAGAAAAACCCAATACAACATATAGGAATTCATCTGCTTCATACTCGGATATTTCTGGGACAGGTCAAACTTTGCAGGATATCTCTGATGAAGATGTACTTGTTCTCTTTGAGCAGATGCTGGTAAGTACCATTACAATTATATCTTGAGAATAACAAAGCTAAAAGTTCCCCTTTGCTTGTAGCTATGCTGAAATGAATGTGTGATTTTTGTGATGTGAAAAATTCTCTTTCTGCTCTGGGAAGGAGGACTTTGATTTCTTTTTCTACTATAGCAAATAAACACAAATCCTAAAACCAGAATTCATTTGGGAGAAATCAAATATTGTTATTTGTAATTTTGTCAAACAAATACAGCTTCATGTGACTGGATAGTCATCTAATAGGGATGGTGTAGGGAATCCTGCAATGTACATATGGGTAGACTTGATGATCTCCTAGATAACTCCCAACGATAATTCTATGATTATTATGCTTTCTTTGCTAGGTGGATATGAATCTAAATGAGGAAAAGCAGCAGCCTCTAAGGGAGAAAGACATTAGTATCAAGAGAGAAATGGTGTCTCAGTACCTGCATACTTCTAAAGCTGTGAGTTCTTGGATTGTGGAGTGGTCAAATTTAGAGAATATGTCTAGGGTTTGCTTGATTCATGTTGCAGGACAAGTGTCAGCTATCCAAAAATTACATGTAAGAGGTTAACTGTCAAGGATGGCTGGAAATCAGGCATCTATCATTGTCTATACCAGTGGTAGTCAACCTGGTCCCTACCGCCCACTAGTGGGCGTTCCAGCTTTCATGGTGGGCGGTAGGGGATTTGTCCAATATTGAAGCACTTTCCTTTTTTTTAATTTAATTGACTTTTAAAAAAAATTTCATAGCATTATTTAAAAACATTTTCATTAGGTTTTCATAAAATTCCCCGTGACAATTTAAATTTCTGAAAATATACTATTTGTATCGCCCGCACATAAGTTTAGTTCACGTTACATAAGTGAAACTAAATGGCGCTATAGTGTGACCGCAAACAAAAGAGCCTCGTCTCAGAATAGCTCGCACATCTCCCTCCACACCACCCAGCTGTAACAGACAAGCAGAGCTGGTAGCCGGTGCTCCCCGCAAACCCAATCCACAATGCGCGAGAGGCATGCGCAGACGACGATACATGGCGCAGGCTCTTTTGTTTGCGGTCGCACTGGTCAGTACGCAGTTAGATTTGTGAGAGTGAGCATGTGCCTACAGCTTCAAACAAAATATTGTGAGTCTATGTCTCAAAAAAAGAAATACACTCGTGGCTATTTGCCAGAGTATCTGAAGATGGGTTTCATAGAATCTGTTGTAAATAAACAACATCCAATGTGTTTATTGTATCATAAAACATTATCCAATGAGGCAATGAAGCCAAGTCGATTGTGAGAACATCTTTCTACAAAGCATCCAAATATTCAAGCCCATTGAATATTTTCAGAAAATATATAAAAAATTTCAAAATTGTTCAACAATCGTTGCATCATTTAAGAAACAACATGCAGCGAACGAAGATGGATTAATTGCCGCTTATCACATTTCACAATTAATTGCAAAAAGTGGTAAAAGCTATAATATTGGAGAAACTGTAATAATACCCTCTATAAAAGAATTTATCTCAACAGTAATGCATCAGGATATACCTGAAATTTTAAAAACGTTGCCCCTAAGCGATAGCACAGTAAAGCGACGAATTGAAGAAATGGCAGTTAATGTTGAAAAAAAACTTATAAGTATTCTCCAAAACTCTTCATTTTCCATGCAATTGGATGAGTCTACCATTGCAGATAATAATGCTTTATTGATGGCATATGTACGTTATTTTGATGAAAACAATACATTACGAGAA
>NW_015386302.1:832512-845904 GCF_001527695.2 Protobothrops mucrosquamatus
CAAAGTATAAATAAAAAGATAGATTTAACTACAGTAAGTTGTTTTATAAAGATTTATTCTGCCAAACTTAGCAAAAGTCCGACATAAAGTATTTGGTAAGTAATTATTATTATATGCTTTAACTTGCTGTAACTCTGCTTTATAAATTTTATAAAGTAAAGTTACTTCCCTACTTTATAAATCACCATTACTGTGGAACTGGTGGGCGGTTAGAAAATATTACTACTATCAGAGATACAAAAGTGGGCGGTAGGTATAAAAAGGTTGACTACCCCTGGTCTATACTCTTTGATACTGTTCTCTGATTGTAGAGCACAGTATTTAATATGATTGCTTATTTACTGGCTTCTCTGAATAAAGGAAGAGCTGAAAAAATCTTAGTGGCTTCAGACTATAAAATGGAATAAACTCAAGGTAGTTTCAGACATTAATTGAGCATAATGCTTGTTCAGTATAGTTACTTTATTTAGTTTACAGTTTGAACATCATTTAACTGCTGTGAATC
Source organism: Protobothrops mucrosquamatus (assembly GCF_001527695.2). NCBI lineage: Eukaryota > Metazoa > Chordata > Lepidosauria > Squamata > Viperidae > Protobothrops > Protobothrops mucrosquamatus. Next base: position 833,018 of record NW_015386302.1, read on the forward strand.
TAAAAGTAAATGGAAAGTTCCAATGTTTCCGCTGTTTAAGAAGCAGAGAATCAGAATATGGCACTTCATTAAAAAAACTTGACTGTTAAATTGTGTCATAATTAAACAAGGTTCAGCCTAAGCAGTCTTCCCAACATCTCTCGCAACATCTCTTGCTTCTGAGAGATCTGAGAAAGCAACACACTTGCACTTAAACGGACCTAATAATTGCCCAAAAATTATTGTTGAAGCCACAAGTTCTCCATTATTACTTTCATCTCTGGGACTGTCCCCACCGATAGTCCCAGATGCCATCGATCACTAATACATCCAGTACTGTTGCCAGTTTTTATTGGATCATATGACCATGTGTAAGAGAAATGTCTTCAGAGCTGGTTGAGGACTTTCTTCTATGCTTTCTTTCCTGTTTTTTTTTTTTTTTTGATCAGTAGAACTCCTGATAAGATTTTTTATAACTCATGACAATTTCTCTTTTTAATACCCTAATATACAGTTTTGTAGTTTTTTTCCAACCCGTGGTCTAGAAATTTTGGTTGAGGTTATGGAATCAAGGTATCAAAATTAATTCCCTTCCAGAGACTTTTGATTCTGGATTGGTTAGTTTCTAAGCCATTGGGATCCATATCTCTTACTACTTCATAATTCTTTTCTATGCTAGCCTTTTTCATGGAAGCCCTATTAGTAAATCAAGTCAATGAACACTACCATTCAATTGGTAGATCAAAGAGTTTATCTCCGCTTAGGACGATCTTGAATAGTCATTAAGTAATATCAATTTTTGTGTTTTTAAAAATAATTTTATTGGTGAAATATTCTGTAACTAACCCAAATAAACAGCACAACACTAGTACTACAATAAAATAGATATAAAACTGATTAAAATAAGCTAAAGAGGGGGGAGAGGAAAAAGCTCATTTTCCTCAGCAGATTCAGGCTCCGATGGGGGCATGACATGAACTGTCAGAGAGGGGAGGGAAAGTTTCATTTTTTAAATTAACTTCTTCCTGCCATTTTCTCAGAGCTAACTTTAATTCTATCGTATCGGTTTGCTAATTCCTAATAAAGTTGACATTAGAGAATGCAATGCCTCTGGTGTTCTGCTTTGTTGGGCTTCTCAGCCGGAACTCGACAGGAACTACATCTAAATGGAGGGAAGGATGCAGTATGGTACCTCAAGGTTCTGTCTTGGGGGCAGTAATCTTCAATAATTTCATAAATGATCTAGATGAGAAGGATAGAAAGGGAACTCATCAAATTTACAGATGACAATAAGCTGAGGGGAACAGTTAACGCTTTAGAAGATAGATTCAAGATTCAGAAGGACCTTGACAGACTTGAACACTGGGCGTTATCCAACAAAATGCCTTTCAGTGATGAGAAAAGTAAGGTCCTATACAGACAAGAAAAAACAAATGCACAGGTATAGAATAGATGATACCTGGGTCAACAGTAGTAACTGTGAGAGAGATCTAGATGTCCTAGTAGACCACCACTTAAGTATGAGCCAGCAGTATGCTGTAGCTGCCAAAAAAGCCAACTCAGTCTTAAGCTGCATCAATAGAGAGATAGCATCAAGATCACGTAAAGTAGTAGTACCACTTTATATTGCACTGGTAGGATCAAACTTGGAATACTGCATCCAGTACTGATCATGATGATATAAAAAAGATGTTGAGACCCTAGAAAGAATGTAGAGAAGAGCAACAAAGATTATAAGGGGTCTGGAGGCTAACAAAGAGAAGGACTATGGTTGAAATAACAGCAATCTTCCATTACTTGAAGGGCTGTTAAAGAGAAGAGGGGTTTTTTAACCTATTCCCCAAAGAACCTGAGAGCAGGACAAGAAGTAAGAGTGAAACATCATTAAAGAGAGATCCAACTTAAAATTAAGAAGAAATTTCCTGACAGAACAATTAATCAGTGGAACTTTTTACCTTTGGAAGTTGTGGGGGTTCCATCACTGGAGATTTTCAAGAAAACATTGGACAGCTATTTTGTCTGGAATGGAATACATTCTACTGCCTTAGGCAGGGGGTTGGACTAGACGACCTCCAAGGTCTATTCCAAACCTATTCTATGTTCTAATCTCTGGGAGAAGGATGTTCCAAAGGACAGACACTTTGGAATTTAATTCTCAACTGTCATAGAATTGCAAGTTGTTGATGTGGCAAAGGGTGCTTCTGCAGAATTATAATTCATGAGATAGCTATAGTTTTTGTTGAACTGGTTAGTTTTGGCAATAATCTGTTCTTAATTAATGTGGTATGCTTTGTGTGAGTACCCTTGTAAATTTCTGGAAATTTCAGTTGTTGTATAATGGAACAGCTAGGCTGCTAAGAAGTACAAGGTGCAGAAACTATGCAGTACCTCTACTGAAAAAGTTTTATTGGTTGCTGGCTGTTTACTGAGCTTAATTCGAGAGCTCAATTTAAAGCCTTAAGTAGCTTGATGCTGACTATCTAAGTAACACCCTTTCCTGATAAGATACATATTTCTACCCTTCTATCCTATTTAGAAAATTAGTAAATCCTATCTGTTTTGCCAAGCTTTTAATTGTTAATTGTTTTTAATATTTTATTATTACATTTAATTTATAATAATTTTATATTCCATTTTTTGTTTTAATCTAACTTAACAAGTCTCACTTGTTTTAGTCTTATTGAGTAGTTGCTGGACAAGAAACGTACATATCAAACAGTAATAATAACTGATTCCACATTCCTGAAATCAACCTCAGACTTTTTACAAGAAATCCAAGTACAAATTTCTATTATGAATTGTAATTATAATTATAAGGCAAACATACAATGTATTGCCAGCTATATTCTAATATATTTTTGAAATGAAGTATAGTTGATTATTAAACTGTGGGATGGAGAAGATAATAGAAAGCCAGTATCTAAATACTGAAGAAGTCCTAAATTATAGCAAATAGAAAAGGAATATAATTCTGGAATGTAATTGGATATAGTTCAACAATATCCAATTGAACCCATTTTTAAAACTGAAAGCTTTGTTGTATTCATCTGTTGAACATTAGAGAAAAATTCAATTCAAGAATTTTATTCTGTGCTGTGGAGACATATTTAATTTAGAAAGAATGGATATATATTTATCATTCTTTTTCATTTGCAGGGCATGAGTCAAAAGGAGAACTCGAAATCTCCCATTATGTACATTCAGGAACTAAAATTTGGTCTTAAAGATGCACAGCTCCTTGGATGTTTGGAGTCTCTACGTGTGTCACTCAATAACAATCCTGTCAGGTAATGGTTCAGTTAGAATGTTGTTGACTGCTAAATACTGTTTAAAATTTGTGGGCATGATGCATGTCTGGAGACAGATGTACAGCTAGTCCTCGATTTACAACTCTTCATTTAACGACTGTGTAGAGTTATCATGGCCTCAGAAAAAGTGATTTATGACCTGTACTCACACTTATGATGGTTGCACCTCTCCCATAGTAACCTAATCACATTTTGGACACATCTTGGTCATGTGATTGTGATTTGTGATCATTTTTGCCAATTCCTGGCCAAAAAAACACCCATTGGAGAAGCTGGGTTGACTTAACAACTGCATGATTTAATTAACAATTATGGTGATTTGATTAATGACCACCATAAAAATTGTGTTTAATCAGGTTCAAATCGACATGACTACAGCAATTTACAATGGAAATTCTAGTCCCAATTGTTGTAATTCGAGGACTACCTTTATGCAATTGCCAGTGCAATGAGAAGATGAAGTAATTATTTTATTTAGATAATAATGTGTTTTATTCTACAACAATTGCAGCTGGGTGCAAAATTTTGGAGCTGAAGGTCTGAATTGCCTACTGGACATATTGAAAGGTCTTCATGATGAGAAGGATGAGTTTTCTGGGTAAGGAGCACTTGAATTAAAATAGTTTAAGTTGAGATGAAATGATAAAATATATACATATACATATGCATCTAGATAAATTTGTGTATATGCACAAACATTCTGCCTCATTTGTGTATACAAGTGTGCATATTATATGGATTGTAATCTACCATGCTGGTCCAGTGTTGGTCAGTAGATAGATGTTTTTTGACTTCTCAGCGTAGGTTGAGAGGGTGTTATTGGCCCAAAATCATCAAGTGAGTTTCTGTGCCTAAAGGAGGTCTAGAACCTGAGTCTCCGTACCTTAGTGCAGGACTCTAAATACACTGACTTTCATAAGTAGGTAGATAGATAGGTTGGAAGGTTGAATGAATATAGCTTTTAATATAGATGGATGGGTGGAGGGATGGATGGGTGGATGAATGAATGGTTAAGATGATATTTGCATGCTGGAAACATGTTTTAATTGTGTGTTTTATTTGGGTGTACAAAGATTAAAGGAAAAATAAGGACATTTGTGTAGGATAAGGATAACAAAAGTACGTATAGTCAAGGCCATGGTTTTCCCAGTTGCAATGTATGGCTGTGAAAGTTGGACCATAAGAAAGGTTGAGTGCAAAAGAATTGAGGCCTTTGAACTATGGTGCTGGAGAAGAGTCCTGCGAGTCCCCTGGACTGCAAGGCGATCAAACTGGTCAGTCCTAGAGGAGATCAACCCTGACTGCTCTTTAGAAGGCCAGATCCTGAAGTTGAAACTCAAGTACTTTGGCCACCTGATGAGAAGGAAGGACTCACTGGAGAAGAGTCTAATGCTGGGAAAGATGGAGGGCAAGAGAAGAAGGGGACGACAGAGAATGAGGTGGCTGGATGGAGTCACTGAAGCAGTAGGCGTGAGCTTAAATGGACTCCAGAAGATGGTAGAGGATAGGAAGGCCTGGAGGAACGTTGTCCATGGGGTCGCAATGGGTCAGACACGACTTTGCAACTAACAACAACAAAGGATAAATGGATGTATGGATCCACAAGATTGGGCCTTGTGGGTAGTATTTTTATCCAGTCATATTTTTCCTCTACTGAATTTTGATATAGTTAGGAGCATTCTGCTACAGTTTCTTATGGTTTTGCATGTTTTTTAATGTTCTGGAATGGAAACCTACATGTGTAAGTAGATAATTCTGGGTGTACAATTAATATTATTTCAGTTTTGTTTCTTGTTTTTTCCAGGTCATATGACTTCAGGATCCAACATGAAATTATTAGGTGTTTAAAAGCTTTCATGAACAACAAAGTAAGTCCCTTATTTTCTCCATGTAGAAACTTGTGAATATAATTCCTTATATTTAATTAGTAGAAAGCAAAAATTACAAATGGGCAAGAATTTAAACATGTTCTTTTTCAGCAGTATTAGTCCATCTTTAGGCAAAAAAGCTAGCTGGGTAATCTTGGGCCAGTCACTTTCTCTCAACCCTAAAAAAGAGGCAATGACAAACCACTTCTGAAAAATCTTGATTCACAAGGACTTTATTCCAGCTGAATAGTTGTGATTATTAAGGTATTGGAGAATGGCATTATGAAAAAAAGTTTATTTATGCAAAAGTCTGTCTACAATTTTGCATATTTATAAAATGTAGAGAAAAAACTTGCAAAGCTGCCAATACATGAAACCCTTTACCTCAGAAGGCATGATCTGATTTGTATTTTCAGATTGTGAATACTTAAAACCATGGTTAAGAGCCACATGAAATAGAAATCTAAAAAAAAATTGAAGCAGAAAATATAATTCAAGTAGAAACAAAAAACCCTGAAAGGTAATCTGAATGAAAATTATAATTAATGTTATTTCCTATAATACTACTAAGAATTCTAAATTTAGAATTGTATATAAGAAATTGTGAGGAGAGAACTAAAGAGACAAGACAAGGATAAATTTCAGGATTATGGGAGTCTAAAATGAGATGAAGATAACTGTCTAAGTTAAGAAGAAAAACTATACTGGAAAGATTAGGCTACATTAAAACAGAATACATTTACTGAAAGAAGCCGAAAAAAATCAAATCAGTTTCTCAAAGCAGAAGAAATCAGTTCAGGAACACTATTACACACTGGATATGAGTATAGAAAATGATGCTCTAAACTTACAAGCAAGGATCATAATAAAACAAGACTATAATGGGTGGGTGAGATAATGACTTCGGACATTAACACTATTTAAAATATGTTAAAGAAATTTACAAATCAACAACATTAATTGTGACTACACATAGGCAGAAATCCTTGACATCTGTCTTTTGTCCTAGTTTATTCAAACAGTTTATTGCAGATAAAACATTCCTAAACAAAATGTTGGCAGGAAAACACTCAAAAAATGAAGAGTAAGTCTAATAAATTTTTCTGTGAGAGTTATTTGTGAGGAGATTATGAGTGATTATTTGAAGTAAAATGAACATTGAAAAAATACTTTTGAGAATTGAGAAAAAGAACAGTTTAGGCATAAAAAACCAAAATAGAAAGGAATGCTAACTGTAAAATAAGTATTTCTGAGAGGTGCAGAAGGAATAAAATCAGTAGTAGTACGATAATGGAGTTTAAAGTATGAAAATATGTGAAAAAGAGAATGTTGCAGGCATTCTATCTTTAAGAAATGTTCTATCAAGGATATACTTGGTCAAATTTTTGACCATTTATATATAACTTTTAATAGTTTATTCTCTTAATTTTACCATTTGCAAGTAGATTTTTATATTAATCTTCAAACCTATTTTGTTTATTGCATCAATTAATTTGTATATGTTTTACTGTAAATCACTGGGGCTGTTAGCCAAGAATATGGCATTATCTATATACTACTAAAACTCTGGATTTAAAACTTTAAAATGCTGATTCCTGTAACCCTTAACTGGACGAAATGATGTACCATAGGGCAAAAGTTTTTGAATGAAGATACATAAATGGGCTAACTTACAGTATGTATCTGAAATCCATGACTCCCATGGAATTGAAATTTGGCAAATTTTATATAAAACATATTAAAATATAAACATTATCATAAAGCAATCTATGGCAACACAAAATGTCATAAAATATTTCCTCTGCTGTGGTTTGACTCTGCTATACAGTTCAACATTGCATCTTCTAGGCAGATATATTTCTGAATGTATCCCACCTTTTCCAGTGAAGGCAGTACATTAGAAATATCTCTGAAATGATGAGCCAAAGTTTGGCATGGCTCATCTAGTCTGCATATAAAAGCACCCACATACTCATATGCTGAATCAACATACTCTTCAACACCATCACAAAAAGTCCTCATGCCAATGCCATTTATCCTTAAAATACATTACTAAGAAAATTCTTATATTGCATTTGGCTCAATTTTCAACTATTTGCTAGCATTTCATTTCAAGGATGCATTTCTGACCCTAATTAATAATTTCTAACATATTTTAACCTTTCATTAAACTCATACTTTCAGGAATGTGTTTGTCAATTTTACATGATCAGACCATGTTCTTTAAAATCTGTTGCATTCTTCCCCTTTGTTTGACAGAGTTTTTTTTCTTCCATTTCTTTTTTAATTCAAACTCTTTGACATATACCCCTTGTAACATTCCACATTGCCATAGTCATCAGCAAATGAGCCCATGAATATTGACCCCAGCTACTCATATATGTCCCAATTGGTGGAATGTGAACATCAGTATGTTGGGAGACAAAGTAATTTCTAGGTAGACATTCTTGTGTGCATAGAATACCATGGGCCTGTTTGCAGTAAAACCTGGCTTTAGTTATAACTTATGCATAAAGATAGTCATTGCATAATGAGAGTAACTGGGATTCTGCAACTCTGTTGCGAAGTGATGCAATCATAAAGCATGGTATCATTTGACTGCCGTTTGTGACCTCCTGCTGGCTTTTCCATTGACTTTGCTTTTTGGAAGCCAGCAGCAAATGATACAAATAGCAATCCTATGATTGTGGGATGCTGTGACTGTTGTGATTATGAGCTGGTTGTCAAGCGCCCAAATTACAATAATGTGACAGTCACACCTAGAAGAACTGGTCATGTCTCCTCATACAGCGCCATCATAACTTTAAATAGTAACTAAACAAGTGATTAATAACTGAGGACAATCTGCATTGTAAAATATTTTTAAAAATGACTGGTATAAGCAGTCATCGACTTATAACAGTTCATTTACTGACTGTTCTAAGTTACAACAGCACTGAAAAAATGTGACTTGTGACTGTTTTTTACACGACTCTTGTAGCATCCCATGGTCACATAATCAAAATTCAGATGCTTGGCAACTGACTCATATTTATGAGTGTACCAGGGTCACATAATCACCTTTTGTGACCTTCTGACAAATAAATGGGGAAGTCAGAGTCACTTAACAATCCTGTTACTAACTTAAGAACTGCAGTGATTCACTTAACAACTGTGGCAAGAAAAGTTGCAAAATGGGTAATATTCACTTAACAAATGTCTCACTTAACAACAGATTTTTGGGGGGCTGAATCATACTTGTAAGTTGAAGACTATCTGTATTAACTTTAACCATTAGCAGGGAATGATGCATCAGCATAGATGGTGTAAGCTTTAGGTTTCTTGTTTATACTGTATATGGTTAGATCAATCTGACATCAGATCTATCCATTATCAACATATAAGACAACTTCATATACAACGATTGCTGGAATTCTTTTATATTGGTTTCTACAGCAAATTTGACATCAAAAGTGTCTGGATTGTTGTGTGTATACTTCCATTTCCCATTCATCATGTTTCCTGCCTATTCAGTTAATTGCTTGGCAGACTGAAAAGCACTTTGAATACACTGAGGAATGGAAACAGTATTGAGTGAAAATGCCTTTAAGTTCTTCTCGAAATTGGCTTCAAAAGTTCTTCATTAGAACATATCCCCTTTCTCTTGTTTTCTGAACATATAGTATAATGTTTTTGTGAGACTTGTGCTATTTTGTGGTATGGATATTATTTCTGCCTATAATCTAAGTTATTCACCCAAATTGATTTTTACTTTTTAGTTTGGAATTAAGACAATGCTTGAAACAGATGATGGGATTCTACTTTTGGCAAAAGCAGTTGATCCTAAAGTCCCTACGATGATGATTGATGCTATCAAGCTACTCTCTGCTCTCTGCATCCTGCCTCAGCCTGTGGATATGTATGTGGCAATGAGTAGTTTATCTTTTGATTTAGTTGTACGCTGTAGAAGAATGGGTCCTTTTGGGAAAATACGTTAAAATATGGTTTCTTTATCAGTTATGCCTCTTAATAAGCACATTAGTGGTACAGGAGATGAATTCTGAATATCCCAAGGAAAAAAAGTTGAAGCAACATTCTCTTCCTTCTCTTCCTGAAGCCATTACCCTCATCCCATGTTACTTAAGGAAGTTTTACATCTATAGCTTTTCAGAGTATAAATGGAGGTTATAGCAAGAAGTGAGGAATCAGCAAAGCTTGTTTCACAAATTTACTTCTGTTTGCATATCTTAAGACACAATCCAATGCATTTGTTCCTCCTAACTTTTACTTGTTATGAATGAATAGTTAATTCAAGTAAACTATTTTTGTAATAGCAATTAGATTCCTCTCCATAATTTTTGCACAATTTTGTTCAAAACATTTTTGATATAGAAACAAAATATTCAAGAAAATAAAACAGAAAAATGTAATAAGGAGAGAGAAATGATATGTGTGTTACAAGGATTCAAAGAGATTTCACATGTTTTCAGTTAATTATTATCCCCAAAAGATAATAATTTGTTAATTGAGCCTTTTGTACTGAAGAAATGAGAGTTTAATTATTTATTTAAACATTTAGTTAATGGAACCATATCTTTATGGAGGGGAGCATTCAGTAATGTACCTCAACCACTTGTCCAGGATACTGTAATTTTTTTTGACTCGAACAGTGGCTTGGACTAAAAGACTTCTGAAGTCCCTATCATTCTACGTTCTACGTACATTGCCTGCTGAAGAAAAACAATAAACAATAAAAACACTGGCAGCTGTGAGCAAACTTTGAATTTAATAAAGTTGATGATTAGTTATTTGTACTCTTTACAAAAACATCTAGTGCCAGATATAATCTATGAGTATATGCCAGTTGTACAATTGAGTCTAAATTTGATACATTCAAATTCAGAAGAATTTGATTAGCATCCTAAATTTTAATATGGGATCTTTAACATCCCAAGTCAAAATAAGATTTTTTTAAAAAATATAGACTTGGTATCTAACAATTATAAAAGCTGGTTTTTATTTCCCCCCTTTTTCTTCCTTTATTTTTTCTTTCTGTTTTTTGTGATTCCTTTATTTTTGATTAGGCACGAGCAAGTTTTGGGAGCATTGACTGAACGTGCAGAAATGGATGAAGTAGAACGATTTAAACCCATTGTGGATGGCCTGAAAAGTGGAACTTCAGTAGCATTAAAGGTAATAGGAGGAACCTGGAAAAAGAATGTCACACTCTATCTACCTTATCTCTTTCAGAATACTCTGATGCCTTTCATTTTCTCTTTTATTTCACCATTACTGAGTACACTTGATTTCTCAATGGATTTTTATCCTGAAATTCTTTTTGTATATCTTCAGAACCAGCTCAAGGTAGCAATCAGGCATTTTGATTAGAATGAGTATAAGGTAACAGGAAGATGGTTTGATTAGTTTAACAAGCCCTAGAAGAGCATACTAAGTATCCATTAATTATAAAGCATTTTGTAAGCATTGTGATTCTAAAATTCTGCATTCTGGTTTTGGGATGAAAAGGAGTGAGTAGTCTTTTCAAGCCATGCATTCCTGCTGCTCTAGGTATATTATTACTTGACCCCCTGCATATATTTAAATATAATAGGGACACTGGGCGACAAATATTAATTACTTTTAAAAAGAAGACTTCTGTTCTGGAGTAGACTTAGAATATGAGCTGGGTTGCCTTTGAATCATGTATTTTTATTTTGACTTTCTTAGGTAGCTTGTCTACAGTTGATCAATGCTCTAATCATCCCATCAGATGAGCTCGACTTCAGGCTGCACATCCGCAGTGAATTAATGCGCTCTGGACTGCAGCAAATCCTGAAGGTTAGAAATATCTCTCCTTTCTACTGTGATACCTTTGCTATATTGGGAAAGATAATATCTTAAGACTCCATTTAAAGTGTAAACAACTTGATGGGGTTAATTACACTTCAACATTATTTTGGGGGTTCAGGTAGTCTTTGACTTATGGCCATAATTAGCACTGGAATCTTGCTCATTGAGCAAAGTGGTCATTCAGCAAGATACCCACATGACTGCCTTGCTCAACAAGTGCATTCCCAGCTCTCCCAGTTTTAAGATGAACAAAGTGAAATCACTGTGCCTGCCGTAAGAAGGCAGGCAGCAACTCTTTGTGAACAGAAGAGAACTCCTGTGGTGGAATGTGGGAACAAAGCTTTGGGATTCTTATTTTGTTTCTCCAGCTCAATGAAGGAATTCCCCTCCCCATCTTGTGCAGGAGGAAAGTCTTGTGCTGAAGAAACAAAGTTTGGATTTTGCTTCATTTCTGCAGACCAGGGCAAGATTTCCTCTCCCTTTTGTGGCTTCGTTTCTGCAGCCTGGCAAAGGATTCCCTCCTCCCCCCATACATGAAAGGAAGGAGAAATCTTTTGGCAAGCAGCAGTAGCAACTTGCAACCTTTCCTACCAGCTTCCCCATTATCTTTCTAAACTGTCATAACTTTGATTGGTTGCTAAATAACTAGTCATAAGTCAAGGAATACCTATGTTCTTTTATAGCTGGCCATATTTTAAAAGAATAACTCTTATTTACATAGGATTCTCAAAAGAAAGAATGGTAGAGAACTAAAATAATAAGGAATGTGTAGTTATGCAAATTAAGTATTCTCGGCAGTTGGAAATGCATAATGGATTCTTGAATGAAGATGAGAACTCTGCTGTTAGCCCTGTTAGACTGGCACATGTTTATGATGGTTGCGGCATCCTGAGGTCATGTGATCACCATTTGCAACCTTTCCAGATGACTTCCAACAAGTAAAGTCAATTAGGAAAGCCAGATTTGCTTAAAGGCTGTGTGATTTGCTTAAGAATTATGGCAAAAAATGTTGTAAAATCAGGTGCAACTCACCTAGCAACTGCTTTGCTTAGAAATGGAAATTCTGGTCCCAACTGCGGTCATAAGTTGAGGACTACCCTGTATACCATTTGTGTTTCAATTTATGTTTCAATTATGTGAATCGCCTATATATAAATGATAAAGAGGTTCCCTTTTTATGTCATGAATGTTTGGGCAGGGACATTGTAATCAGTTTTATGTTAATCAGTTTGTCTCTTGTCTCAAATAATTTCAACAAATTAGTTCTCTTATTGGGGGGAGCAGGGAGGTGAGAAAGGAAAGGGAAGAGAGAAAACAAAACAATATTTTACCAAATAATTTGAAGTTTTCTTGGAATAAAAGAGGGTTGTGATGTCTAGTGGATATCCTCTGAAGTGACAGATGCCCTTTACAGGAATTGCATGCTCAAGACAATGAGGAGCTGAAACTGCAGCTGCAGGTATTTGAAGAATATGGTGAAGAAGATTCTGCAGAACTCAGAGGCCGCTTGGAAGACATTCGAATTGAAATGGAATATCCTTTTTTTCAAAATATATGACTTACTCAACCAACATCTCAGCATACAAGACAAAAATGATAAGGGGTCTGGAGGCTAAACCATACGATGAACAGTTGTGGGAACTAGGTATGTCTATTTTAACAAAGAGAAGAACTAGGGGTGATATGATAGCAATCTTTCAGTATTTATTATTATTATTATTATTATTATTAATTTAATTTATACCCCGCCCTTCTCCTCATGGGACTCAGGGCGGCTAACAGCCTCATAAAACTACAATACAAATACAATAATTAAAAGCCGAATTAAAAAGAAATATTTAAACAGGCCGATCAATTAAAATTATCCTTAAAAATCCCCTGAAACTTTAAAATCATTAAAAAT
>NW_015386302.1:846059-854613 GCF_001527695.2 Protobothrops mucrosquamatus
GAAAGGGGCGCAACTGGTAAATCAGGCGCACCTGATAAAACGCCCCCCTGGTCACGGCCGACAAATGATCTTCCAGTGTCAGCCGTGGATCCAGGAGGACTCCCAGATTGCGCGCCCTCTCTGAGGGGGCCAAGAATTCGCCCCCTATAGACAGCGATGGAACCAACTGACTATGCCGGGGCGCCGGCAGCCACAGCCATTCGGTCTTGGAAGGGTTGAGTCTGAGTCTGTTCCTTCCCATCCAGACCCGTACGGCCTCCAGGGCTTTCATAGAAGGGCTTTCATAGAAGGGCTTTCATAGAGAAGAGGAGGGTCAACCTGTTCTCCAAAGCACCTGAGGGCAGAACAAGAAGTAATGGGTGGAAGATCATTGAAGAGAGATCCAACCTAGAACTAAATAGAAATTTCCTAACAGTGAGAACAATTAATTACTGGAAGGTTTAATCACTGGCCATTTTTAAGAAGAGATTGGACAACCATTTGTCCAGAATGTTACAGAGTCTCCTGCTCAAGCAGTGGGTTGGACTAGAAGACTTCCAAGGTCCCTTCCAACCCTATTATGTTATTTTATGTTGTTATTGCCTCCTTCTCCAAGATTCTCTTGTTACAGTAGGATTATTGTTTGTCAGATTTATATGCTATTCAAGATGACCTGTATGAGGCTCTCCTCACAATAACAACATGTGAAGGAGATTGAATTGGGCTGGGAGAGTGATTGGCCCAAAGTCACCAAATGAGTTTCTATAGTTAAGGGTGGACTTGAACCTGGGTGTCCCCAGACTTGACCAACAGCTTGCTACACCACATTTGTTCTCCAGCAGTACTGACTCCTGTAATGCTCATGTGACCTGTGGTTGGGTGGGTATCCAGGAAACACTGAAAACAGGGAGCTTCTGTGCTAGTCATGTTTTTTTTTTTAAAAAAGGGGGGAAAGATTGAAATTTACTACATATCATAAGGCAAATATCATCCCTGACCTTGTCCAACTGGTTTTTTTATTATTTTTGTTAATAAAACCATCAGTATAGACAGTGGTGGGATTCAAGTATGTGAACAACTGGTTCTCTGTCTGGATGCTGCTTCCGGAAGTCCATTCTGGGCCTGGGCAACAAAAAGTTAGCTACCGGTTCTGCCAAAGTGGTGTGAACCAGCTGAATCCCACCACTGAGTATAAATGACTTTTTATTATACTAAAATGAGAATAAAGTACTGAAGGTTATAATTATATCTTATTCTTAGCACAGTCATTCTGTCACTCTAGAATTCAAAATGCATGCAGTGTGAGAAGCTTGATGAAATTAGTCTCAACAATATGTTGTGTTTGATCTGATTGTAATTTTTGTAAATTTGATATGGAGAGTGCATGGAAATGTATTTTTGATTTGAGGAAAAAAAAATTGAGTGCTGTTGAATCAACTCTTAGCACCTACCTGGCTAAGTTCCTGCAATTTTCTTGGCAAGATTTTAGAAGTGGTCTACCATTACCTGCTTCCTAGGGCTGAGAGATTGTGGCTCTGAAAATATATGGAATATATATATGTTTGATCCTGGACAATGAAAATAGATATCTATTATAAATGCCCTCTTGTCATCAGATCCAATTGAGAACCACCTAGGTGGCTCTAAAAGTTCTAGAATCTTACGCACTAAGCCATCTAGGTGGCACTGAAGCAGTCATTCTCTCTCAGCTTTAGGAAACAGGCAATGGCAAACCACTTCTGAGAAACCTTGTCAAGTGAACTGCAGGTGACCAGTCCAGGCAGTCACCAGAATCAGCACTGACATATCACCATGTCATATCTTATGTCAGTGCTGACTCCTCGTGACTGCTTGGACTGGTCCCTGAACTTGAAAAGGTTTCTCAAGTGGTGTATCTGTATATGCATACATATACCCACTGTACACACAAACACAAACACAAAAAATACTCTAGAAAATATTCTTCCCTAAGGAAGTACGTTTTAATCTTCCAGTAACAAAAAATGTGGCATAATCCTTGAAGGTACAGTAGTGGCCAAAATTGTGGAAACCTTTTGGGAAAAGTGTACAGTAGAAATGCCACCTTTGGTTAAGTTTCCACCAATTTTTCTTCTAATTTCTTTATAACTGTAACCTTAATAATACTATTATTCACTATTTTACATCGCTTTCTGGGCAACCAGTCAACTCTTTGCACCATTACTTTAATTTTATTACGTTTTACAAGCTTACTAAATGAAAGAACACAAAAAAACCCCAACCAACTTGATAGCGATCACATAACACACTGACAGCTTCGATACATGACATTAATAACTGAATCCTACTGTGATCTGATTGGCTCATTGCCAAAACAAGATGACACCTGATTGGCTCTCTAAACACTTATGCTCATTGGCTACAATCAGATGAAGGAAAGCTACCTGATATCAACCTAAGATGAAGGAAAGCTACCTGATATCAGGAAAGCTACCTGATATCAACCTTTTTCTGGTTATTTGGCTATAACTTTTCATAGAACGCAGTACAGATAATTGAACAAACTTTGTTGCATTACATTCTTGATTAAAATATCTTTCCATTGATATATAATTTTATGGTACTACTCCAAAAAAAAGTGTTATTAGCCATCAAACCTCAAAAATACACTTTTCCCAAAAGGTTTCCATAATTTTGGCCACTACTGTGTATGTGGCAACTCTTTAGTTATGCTGAAGCAGGGGATATAGCTGAGCAATCACAAATCTTGAGTTGCTCATCTCTGAGCTGTTCCTTCCCCAGAGAGTAATATTTTCAGGGAAGTATTATAGATATAATATAACCTCTAGGTAACAGTCATTTTAAAGTGCATTTTCTTGCTTTTGTTTTCCTTGCCTATTTTGTTTTCATTTTTTGATACACCTATTTAAATTCTAAAATTGAAGACTACAACTATATTTTATGAATAGTAAGCCAGTATGAACATTCTGTCTGGATTTGATGTGTAAATGCTTTAAATTAACAAACAATCATTGTAAAAGTGATTTATGTAGATTTATATTAATTCCTTTACCACAAATACAGAAATCAAGTGGTAAACTAGGTCTCTTTTATGAATTAATGCTATGCATCTGTATTTCTTTTGAATGGCTTTTGATTCCTTAATTATTTTTTTTACTGATTTCAATGAAATCTTCCAGATTCTCCTAAATACAGTTAAGGATTCTAAGGCAGAACAACATTTCCTCTCAATTTTACAGCACTTCCTGCTAATCCGCAATGACTATGAAGCCAGGTAGAAAAGGAAACTTTTTTTATAATAATGTGAAAAGATATTGATGTGTGGATGTATATACATAACTTTATAGTAGGAAGCTTTACTTCTGATTATCAGCACTAATATTTTTTTTCTGTTCTTGCCTTAGGCCTCAATATTTTAAACTAATTGATGAATGCATTTCACAGATAGTTCTGTTCAGGAATGGGGCTGACCCAGACTTTAAACGCAAACACTTTGACATTAATGTTGAGGCCTTAATAGGTGAGTCTGGTGCTCCGGTTGGCTATATTTATTTTGCTAATTGTCCAGGAAAAATGTATTTTTCCATTTGTTACTATTATATGAGCTGACAGAAAGTTAATATATTTGTACCATTTTATGCCCCATTGTAAAAAATAAATCACTCAGCTTAAGCATATTAGTTGCAAAGGAGTTTTTTTTTTTTTTTAAGAAGAAAGATTGCAGAATATTTCTTACTGTTTGCCCAAAGTATCTACAGTCTATTAAAAACATTGCCAGTTTTCATTTCAGGGCAGTTGTACTTTTAATTCATGATGAAAACCTCTCTAGCACGACATTTCTTGCTCTTTCAGTTATACTGAGACACAATAAATGATCTATTTCTGGTCTGTTAAAGATGCATGAGAAAAAGCAGATATGCACATATTTAACTATGTCTGGTAAATCAAGGATGTAGCAAAGCAATGCATAATCTAGAAATTGAGTAAGACTCTACAATACAGGTGTGCTCTGAGCTACATTTGCCTCCTGAAAACTTTGAGTGTGGCTTTCAAAGATTTCAGTAGTAAATTATAATTTTTACTTTGTTAATAGTTGTAGCATTTATACCTGTAGCTAAGTACTGTAGAAATGTGATGCAATTAATAATTAAATAAATGGCCAGAAACTAACTACATTCACTAAATTTAAATTAAATATAAATAAAATAAAATCCAGTTCAGTTTTCCCCCCGGCTCTATACAACTACGCAACCCGAGGATGCCACTAAAAGAATGAAGAAGCCCACTGCTCCCCCAAAAGTATGCACCTCTACTTTATAGGGTTGCTTAGTGCAGAAGAGAATTTTTCTCACAGTGTTCTTACTTAGGTTTTTTTTTTCTGTAGATAACTTGATTGATCAAACTAAGGTGGCAAAAAGTGAAGCTAAAACCCTGGAATTGGAGAAGAAGGTTACAATCATATTTTTTCTTTATCTTTCATTCTTCCTTTGTTTACTGGCTTTTTGTTTACTCAGAACAAATTACTACTTTTTGTGTTTTTAAATATCTTCATTTTTTTTTAAAAAAAACTTAGTTTTTATTCCATTTGTGGTGCTGATAGCTATTTCTTTCTGTTTAGTTCTTTTTTTCTTGATGCCTCTTTTCTTTGGTACTCATGGCCTACTATTTATAAGTATGCAAGAGGAGTATTCCCCTGGCTTTCTCCCAAACATGACAAAAATCAGGTCTGTATTGATATTGTCTTCATCTTCAGAAGTACATTCTTTTTTTTAATTCTGCAGCAATAACAGCAATAACGGTTAGAGCATTGCTGCAATACTGTTTTTTCACTGGGTGCCACAAAAGTCAAAATAGGAAGTTGTATGCTAAAGTTTTCATTGAGTAGCATGCTATCATAAACTTTTTTCTTCATTTCCTTTATTTTTAACACTTCTGAACTAATTATATATATATTTATAAACAGGCTTACTTTTTCTATTTCTCATCGTGGTGCATTTGAAAAGAAAAAATGTATAAACTTAAACATCTTCATTCTAAAGTATTTCAGAAGGTTATATGTATAATTTATGTATTAATCTTAAACACATGCCATCCTGTATATTTTTCATTTGCCAGAGGATTTTTCCTATTGCTTGCAAACATTTAACAGTATATAGACCAACTCCTACCAAATTTTAGTTGTATATTTAATGCCAGAAAAGGTAGGTGGCTCTGTAAATGGGAGCAACAGTTCAGAGGAGCTGCATGAAGCATGTGGATTACTTACTTCTAATTCAGTGGTCCCCAATCTTTCCAGCTTGGTGCCTCAGTGTGTGTGTGGGGGGGGCAGCGAATGATACCCTGTGAGTGGCAGGTGTGCGTGTGTGAGTGGCATAGCTCCATGGATAGAATTGAATTGAATTGAATTGGAAGGGACCTTGGAGGTCTTCTAATCCAGCCCCCCGCTTAAGCAGGAGAACCTATACCATCTCAGACAAGTGACAGTGCAAACGCAAGTGCCTGCCACTGGTACAAGTGGAGTTTTGCATGTGCACGCCCACCACTTGCGCGAATAGAGCTTCGTGTGAGTGGAGCTGCGTGCATGAACGCAAGTGCCCGTCACTTGCGCGAGTGGAGCTGCATACGCATGTGTGCTTCCCTGCTGCTTGTGTGGCCTTGTTTCGAATGGGCTGCAGCCTAGGGATTAGGGACCCCTATTCTAATTGACAGAAGGAGACAATATCCAGATTGTTCCTCATTGATAAAGTGGAAAACTACCATTAAATCTAGACTTTATAGAGCAGGGGTAATTGTTCACACATTCTGAATATGTTATCTCACAAAAAGCTGTAAAAGGCCGAATTCCCCAAACTTTCAGGGTTGGCAACCCAGAGCAGGGGGGAGGGGGAAAAGAAGGAATGGTTTGTGGAGGGGTAAATGCATGTGTGCACAAGTGCATGCGGATGAACACCCGTTGCTTGTGTGAGTGGGGCCGTGAGCATGAGTGAGGTCACGGAAGCCCACCGCGAGCACATGATTCCACAAGTACCTGCGACATGGTGACCAAGTGCTCATGCGTGGTGCCATGAATGCTGGCAACGCCGGTGACGTTTGCACAAGTGGAGCCACAAGCACCTGTCACGCTCACGAGAGTGGAGCCACAAGCACCCATGACGCTCGCAGCGACACTTACATGAGTGGTGCTACAAACAGTTGCGGCAATACTCACGTGAATGGGGCCATGAATGCTTGTGGCGATGCTCACACGAATGGGGCCGCAAATGTCCACAATGCTTACGTGTGCACCATCCAGCACACGTGCACTGGCCAGCCACTCACGCTATAAAGGATCAAGAAGAGACATTAATTTATTAAAGAAATGTAATTTTAGAAGTATCAACTAAAATGAAAATAAATAAATATAGGCAAGAAGATTTGCCAAAGGTTCTGATTCAGTCCCTGTCACCTCAAGTAAAAGGACCTTGAGTAGTAGAAGAGGGAAGGATTTCTGGTGAGTCATGGCTGGCCAAGATAAAACCAAGCTACATAAAATAGTGACCTGACATGTCAGCATCACTTAGGCACAGAAAACATAAACACTGGAACATTTTTCTTTACTGCCTTTCTTAAAAGATTCCTGCATATTTCAGAATTTTATAATAATGTTTTTGTTATTACATATAAAACTTATTTCCATTAAATAATTTCGCAGATCATTTTTGACCTGGATTATGACCGAAACTAATTAACACATACTCTATTAAATGTTATCCACTTGTCATCTAATCAGCATCCTTCATGTTGTACTCCCCAAGAAGGAAAATATTATCTCGCTTGAGGTTTAACCAGTGTGGAGTATGTTGGCATGATTATTGTGCATAATTCTTTCAGCTGGAATGTGAATTGACTGCACGTCATGAATTACAAGTTGAAATGAAGAAGAAGGAAAATGATTTTGAGGAAAAAATTCAAAATTTACTTCAGGAGAAAGAAACAGTGGCAGCTGAGAAACAGCGTATTACTTCAGAGAACCAAAACTTAGAAATTAATAGCTCTTTGTTGAATGATGAGGTAATGATCAATGGTACAAATAAACTGATTACATTAGAGGAACATGCCATTTCAGTGTTTAAGCCCTCAGTCCCAAGAATCATAAAATGGAATAAGAAATATTGCTATTGTCTTGGAGAAAGAATTGGGTAATGTGATGGGGTAATGTGATGGGACAGGAGGTGAATGAAAAGTTGTACTTTTAAGATTTCAAGATATTGGGATGTTAATGGATGCATGTAAATGTTGCTATTCCACACTATATGACATCCCTTTCATTATGATGATCAAGAGAGGGAGTCGGGATAGTTGGTAGCATGCTGTGAAACATTTGTTTTGTTCTTTGTGAATAAAATGAATTGTATATGAACTCTGGGATTGAAGGAGATCATTTACTTGTTTATGGATTTATACCCCATCACATTCAATTGAGTCTTGGAAGCTTGTAGCAAATATAACAAGTTGCTAGTTGAGAAATATGAATGTCCTATAATAAACTCTGGGTCCAGTGTGTGATCCAATGCATTGCAGTATGTCAGACAGCATCTCCTATAGTGCCAGTCTGGCTGTGTGCCAAGCTTTTTTTCTAGCATAATTTCAGTTGGCAACAATAATTTGGTCTCCGTGTGACCTGCAGAATTATTTTTAGAAAATGAAATGAAAGTTGTCCAGCATGCTTTTTCTGGAAGTTTGCACATCCTTAAAAAATTGGAAAATAAGCTGAGATGGTAAGTGTTAAAGTAGTAATGGGAAGCGATCTTTCCCATTTCTACTTCCATCATGGCAGCCGCTTTGTGAAAATACCTATAATTTACTCTGAAAATCCTAATTGTATCTATTAGAGCAGACGCATTGAGAGCCCCACATACTAACCATCTACAACTGGGTTAGGTTGAAATGTTAAATCAGATGTGCAATGTGTTACAATCTGATTTGATGTACATATGCAATATGTAAAATAGGGCTATGCAGATCCTTCAAAGCATTATTTAGGAACATTAATGAAGTACTATTTGAATCATATAATAGGTTTGTCTTTTTCTATTTTGGACTGTACCCAGCTGTCTCCTCACACTTCGCTTGCACAGCCACTTTGTTCTGCATTGTGCATCCTTGGTTCAGAACAGCCAGGATCAGCTTTCAGAATAGTTATGTAAGCCTGGGAAAAAGTCCTGCTTCGATCATTCAGAAAGCTGTGTTCCAAAGGATCTCTTGTGTAGGAATCTCACATCCCTAAATCAGAATAAGACTACCAATCCAGTGTGTTCTGCCTATTATTGTATCTGTTGCATTAGATAAAGTCAGGTTACATAAAAAGAAATCTCAAAACCTCGAAGGAAGGAAAGGGTAGTGAATGATGGCTTAGAGATGGGTAGTCTGTTTATTTTTCTGGTTTAGAATTATGAAACTTTTCCAATCTGACCTGTTCTACTTCTTTCTCTAAAGATTGCTCTACTGACCAAAGAACTTGAAGATCTTAAAAAGAAAATGGAGCAAATCATTTCATCTACGTGTTTTCCATCACAGCAACCATTACCTACCAGGA